>NC_056738.1:551737128-551892128 GCF_019279795.1 Protopterus annectens | reverse complement strand
CTGAGAATTAGATGCCAAACAAGAGAGGACCTAGGACCAATCCCTGTGGGACTCCACTCATGACTTGTCAGCAGTCTGACTTGGAGTCTGCTACTTTCACACTGTTGGTTCTATCTGTAAGCCAGTTTGCAACCCACCTAGAGATATAGGGGTTGACGCCTAGTTTGGTGATTTTATCAATAATTCCTGAGTGGGGAATGGTATCAAAGACCTTTGTCAGACCAAGGTAGGCTGTATGAACTGCCTTGCCCTCATCCACAGCTCTGGTGACTGACTCAAAGAAGTCAACCAGGTTGAGCAGGCATGATCTACCTTTCACAAAACCAAATTGCATGAGATCTAGAGTTTGGAGATTCTCTGTATCCTTATTAATTAGGTACATGATGATGCGTGCCATAGCCTTACATATCAGACTCATCAGGCTAATGGGGCAATAGTTCCCAGGGTCTGTAGTCGCTCCCCCTTTATGGAGAGGGATGAATGTAGCAGTGTGCTATTCAGTAGGGACAAAGCCTGAGGTGAGGCTGTGACAGAACAGGACAAAGATATGTGGTGCCAATTCACTTTGTAGTTCATGTAGAACGCATCCAGGGAAATTATCGGGTCCCATGGAAGCTGTATTCTTGGCCTTGGACAATGCAGCTTTAACCTGTGCTGCAATAATGCTGGGTGCTTGGCATTCCTTTGGTATTGTTATTGGTCCTTTGGGGGGGAGACGGGTAAAGTTGGCACTGAATCTGTCGGCCATTATGTTGGCAATATCTGTTGGCTCAGTATAGGAGGTACCATTGCACAGTAATTCACAGCAAACCTGGGTATTTCTGTGGAGATTTTTGATATAACTATAGAAGGTTTGTGGTTGGTTTTAGTGTCTGCCACAATTCTGCCTTCATAGCTGAATTTAGAGGTTTTGATGAGGTATTTCAACTTTTTGATAAGGCTAATAAGGGAGTTTTTCCAGTCTTGGGATGTCTCCGTTTTCTGCAACAGTTTCTTCCTTCTGTTGTAAAGTTTATTAATGGCAGGGGACCACCATATTGGCTTCTTTTTTTGGAGGAGAGCATCTTGGTTCTGTTGAGTATGGCTAGTTCCATGCACTTATGTACGTGTTCGTACAGTGCATCAGTGTATGATTCGGCAGTCATGCATCTATTTTCCATTGACATGGGTGCCGTAAAGTTAGCCACCTCTGTTTTTAAGAGACCAAAGTCAGCTTTGGAGAAGTTTTTCATGGTGGTTACCTTTGCGGGGGGGTGTGGGTGAGATGTGGATTCCCCTGGTGATTAGTTTGTGTTCAGATCTAACCAGGGAGAAATTGACTATTGGTGTAGAGCAACGGTTGCCCATGTTAGTAATAACCAGGTCAAGGATGTTGCTTCATCTAGTGGGAGTAAGAGTGAGCTGGTTCAGGGCATTGGAACTGATGAATTCCAGGAAGCATTGGGCCAATGTATTGGTGCATGAGTAGTTTTCCCAGTTGATGGAGGGATAGATGAAGTTACTTTGTATGAGAGTGTTGGGTTGGATGCTAATAGCTTCCACGGTGCTTAGGAATGTGGAGTGAGAGTCTTGGGACATGGTTGGGGACCTACAGCAGGCTACAACCTGAACCACCATCTTACTCAATGTTAGTTGTACCCGAAGTATCTCAGATGCGTTATTTTGGGCTACTAGTCTGGAGGTGTGCATATCCTTTATGAATATAGAGACACCACATCGTTTGGGGCTTCGGTCCATGTTCTTGGGCCGAAAGGCGTGGGATGAGTTATAGTCTGGTAGTGCAAGGATGCTTCCTGATGCTTTAAACCAGGTCTACGTTACAGCACAAATGTCGATGTTCTCCATTTAGAGGAGTGCGTCGAGCAAATGCATCTTGAGATTTAGACTTCTAGCATTGAGCAGCATGACCCGCAGATTGCATTTACTTATCGCTGTTATGGTGGTAATTTGGTCTTTGGAACATCACCTAGAAAAGGCACTATAGGGGTGGCAAGAGCCTTAGCCAATATCTGGAAACCAGGGGTAACAGATGCAAGCCATCTCTGGCAAAGCATCGAGGTCTGTCAGTCATGTCATCCCAAGCAGACAGATACTGGATCCCCTTAGAATCACACCAGAGACTTAGACAATTGTTGAAGTCATTCAGTTTCTGCTTGTATTCCAGTATCATACTGGGTAACAGTAGGATGCTACTCAGGGCTAGGGTCGTACCTGCCTGGGCCACATAATCCGAGAACTCCTCAATTTCTCTTTTCATGTAGTCCAGGGAGGTGCGTCTCAGGTCATTTACACTCACATGGACAATGACAGAGTCATCCTTGTACTTGATGTGGAGAGACCTGAGTGTGTGTGTTGTGTGTTGCATTCTGGCACCTGATAGACAGATGACTGTTACCATCTCCTTATTCAACCTAGTAAGTGGGACATCAGTATGCCTCACTATCAAGTCACCTATGATTAGTGTATTGGGCAAGCTGTCTTGCCTTAGAGGCTTAGGTTGAGGGGCACACTGTGTAGGTGAACTATGTGTCCTGTAGTCTGTGCTGTGGTGTGGTGGTTGAGTGCATTTCTGCTTTGGAGGTCTGCTGTTTGGGTAGATTTCTGTTGAGAGACACTGCGAAGGTGGGTGTGTGGTTTGTGTTTTTATGTGAGAGCTGTGATGGTGGGTGTTCTGGAGGGCTATGTGTTGATTGTGGTGTGGTGCAGGTGTTGTCCTTCTCCTCTTGACCAGCTATTCCGGTCTTGGCTTGAGAGTGCATGGCTCCCAATTTGGATATAAAAGTGCATCTCTCGCAAGTCTGAGTGTTGGGAGATAAGAGGAGAGGGTTGTCTGTGTAAATGAGGCAGTTGCTACACTGCCTCAGAATGCCCAAGATCACCAGGTTAATAGGAGAAAGCACAGAGAACTGACCTTTACATATGCCAGGAGGGATGGTTATTATTACTAAGTACTGAAGCTGTTTCCTTATATATTCCTTTTACAGGAAAAATGTAACTCACAGTGTCTGAGTCTGTACAGAGCACTGCCAAACACTTGAGGGGAAACTAATATGTAGACCCTGAAAATTTAAGGATGAAGTATTTAGGCAGATATTCTGAAGTTAGAAAGAAATCAAGCAGTACTTACTGAAAAATAAAGAATTAGAGGGGAGTCGCATGAATGGCTACTGCCTGGCTACTACTAATGCTAGTCTCAGCACAGCTTCACTCTGTTAGGATACAATACTCCTTTGCTTCTTCTTTCACCGGAAGCAAAATGTTATTACCAATCCTAGGAAGAGAAGTAGGCCATGGTCTGTTTGGTGATCCCCAGTCTTGTCCCAGATGATGCAAGGGTCTGCAGGCTTGTAGCCTTTTTCTGGTAGATGCCTCAAATAGCAACCAGACCAATCAGGTACGTTAAGCACAGACACTCACTCTCCAACCAGAAAGAGTCAGGAATCAATGCACTCTGCTCCTACTCTCACCAGGATCAGAATATAAGCACAGATTCCAAGTTGTCACCTATAAAGCAGTTACTAAGCTTTCTGGTGATCAGCAGTCTCCAGGAAATAATGTAACTGCACTCATTCTCTCACCAGGAGAAAACAGAAATGCTAATCCCAAGATGACTACTGAAAGACAGAATGTGGGCTCTCCAGTAACTGAACATCTTGCAATAGATGCTTAAAGGGTTTACTATTAAAATTTCAAATGGCACTCCGTCAACTGTGCTATAGTCAGCAACGGAAGTTCGAAAATGTCGAATGTCGAAGTCAAAAAATCAATCTAGGAACGGTTTTAACATGGGTCGAGGTAGGTGTTCAGTATTATTCTGAACTACAAACATCTCCCCTATCTCGACCCATGTTAAAACCCATTCCTAGATTGTTTTTTTGACTTTGCAATTATAATTTTCAAACTTCCGTGTTCGACTATAGTACAGTCGATGGATGCCGTTCGAAATTTTAATAGTAAACCGCTTAAAGGTAAGATGAAAAAATGGTTTATCCTAAACACTGTAGTGTGCACTAGAGGAGTTAGATGTGAAAGTAAGTAACTTAAGTTTTACCTGTCTAAAAAGTTAAGTTTTAGTGGAGAGTCACTATTTTCAAAACGACAAGATAGATTGCAAGGGGGTGGTCACTTTTGCATTCTGGTACTATGGAATACAGTTGGATGGCCAATAAATTTAAATAGTTGAAGGGGAGTGATTTCAGAAAATTATAATTTTGTGCTTACTCACACCAGCCAGTAAAAGCAGAGAGGAAATTAAATATACAGTCAAATTAACATAAGGGGCAGGCAACTAGAAAGACAGTGGTGTTTAAGAACAAAATAGTAACCGGGTGGAAGGGTGGGAAAAGCTTCTGTCTGACTCACAAGAGACAGAGACAGAGCTGTGGTCTCTTTTCAAGTTTTAATATATACAGTTAAAAACAGAATACAAGTAAAACACAGTGTAAAGCAAACAAATCACAGTATACAACATAGAAAAAGGCAATAAAGTAATACAAAATGCAACAAATAAAAAGCAAACAAACCTTTCTCTCACAGCAAACTGTAGCAGAATCTGGGTAAACCTTTCCAGTAAAGTGGTACTACACTTCTTCATACTAGAGCACCATGTTAAGGCTTTCTCTGAATTCAGACAGGTTCATCTGACTGTATCCTTTACAAATTCCAGCAATTGTTTGATTTATGTTTCTCCCTCACTGCTTTGCATATCAGTCCCCCCCATTCTTTTTTTTTTCTTTTTTTGATTCCTTTAGTTCTTTTTCAGTGTTGTATTATCTATATGTTTTCCTGGTTTGCTTCTCTTTTTTTTTTGTTGTATCTTGTTATGTATTGAAGATTTTTTTAGTGTTTTCTTTTTTTTTGGATTTATAGAGAGTATCTACTTGGTATTGCCTTGTGTATTTTTGACATGGTGATGTACATACTATTTGTTTTTATTGTCGAGTTGTTAGATAGGTGTTCATATTGGTTGTTGTGCTTTTGATTGCTGTTAACAGAGTGTGTGTGTGTTGAAGTTTTTTTTTTTGTGTTTTCACTAGCTCTTTATTTTACGAGGTGTGTGTGCATGCTTGTTTGTATCCCCAGAATTCAATAAAATCTGTGTAGTCTCCATGTAGAGCTTACATGGACTGTACCCATGTACATGGCCATGGTTCCCAATTGGCAGCGTGCCATGCATATTAAACATGGTGCGCTGCCGAGGGAGATCATAGTAACACAGATATTGAATCCATGTAGTCAGTAGTGTAGAGGCTGTCCCATGGTTGTGGATTGTCCAGGGAATTCCTGGGCACATGTTATGTACAGGATAAGAATCCCTGTAATGTAATGAAGTCCAAAAAGTGAGAACAGTCACCACGAGTAAATCCTTCTATAGAGTAGTCCCAACTCAAGCTCCTGACACACTGAAAATATCCACGATGGAAATATGTAAAAAATTCATTTATTGGAAACAGAGAATAAGCGCTTTCGCATAGTTAAACTATGCTTCATCAGATACAATGTCATAAAATGATTTCAAAATACTTATACTAAACAACTTTTGGCGGGCTCATTAATTTAAAATGAAGCTTAATTGCCTTTCATCAATTTAAAGCCATCATTACATTCAAATGCAGTTTAAATTCAATCCAATTCATTTTCTAAAGTGCAGCATTCACACTCATCACAAAATATTTCAAAGCATTACAAAAACCCTCTGACTAGACAAAACGCTGCAGACTTCAGACATAAAAAATGCATTTACAAGCTCATAATTCAAAAGTGCATATTTTGAACAAAAGCATTACAACTTGGCAAATGGCATTCAGAAATGAGAACACATCCCTCACAGACTGAGAGTTCTTTCAACAAAATACTATCATGGTGTTCCTTGTCTCTTAACTCTTACAAACATACAATCCCTGTAATGTACCCTACTAGTGTAGAAGTATGTGTGAATTTTATATATATTTTTAAAATTTAAATTTTTTATGGCTGTTTGTGCTTACACATGGACAGCCACCACCTGCCAGATATCTCAAAATAGAAACCAGATGTAAATATGTGTTTTTTATGTTTTTATTTTATTTTTTTGAATGTCAATTTACGCAGAGCAGTCCTGTGCTTAGCAATGCTAACAGGTAGCTTAGTAGTATATGTGAAGGTAAAGTGGTCTTCTCACTATCTAAGTAGCTAAATAGGTAGAGTCACAGACTAAAGTATAGTAGGTCTCTGGTTTGAGTCCCCAGCAGTCAAACCTTTTTACATTTATTGCTGTGGAAATGTGTGAGGTGACCTAAAGGGTGGTTTTAATTCAAAAACAAAATTGTTACATTTGGAAAAGGTGCATGATGCTAAGCTCTGCTTAAACATGGTCAACTGCTATTCCATTTGCATATTGCTAAGTTCACTAAAACATGGTCGTGTGAGTTTAGGCGATGCTCTGCTCTGCTAAGCTGGTTAATGCAATGCTAAGCAATGCAGCGTTTTTTTGAATGCTACAGTATGACATGTAAGGATGGGAAAACAGCCTACATTAAGACCAATAGGTGGGAATTCTGCAGCATTCATTGGAGTTTTAGTAACCTGTCAATATGCCTGGCAGTATTGGTGAGGGAGCACACTTGCAGGCACAGAGGTGGGGTATGCAGGAGTCCAGAGTATTTATTGGACTCCTGGTCCAGAACTACGAACCTCAGCTGTTGCATGGCAGTTACCAGGGCTCAGAATGTAAAGCTGAAGCCTGGGATCAGATGGACAGGGATCTAAGCAGTGCTACTGGTATCCCCCACATTAATGAGCAGTGTTGTCACCACTATGATGATCTGAAGCGGAGGAAGAGGGGGACCTTAGACACCTGGGTCCAAGAGGCTAGGGTTGGGAATGCCCCATGTATATGTAAGTATGTTTGTTACTACTTTACTAAAATACAAGCTGAATCCATGAAAAACTGGTGTGCATAATGGTTTACTTCTCTAACAACAGCTACACCTGAATGGACTCACAATGTCCAATTTCACACAGGGCACCTGGCCAGGATGCACTGTGAGTGTGGTAAGTAAGAGTATTTTCTGATAACTGTAGTGCAATAAACAATATACAATACTATTAACAACAAGCAATAAGGTTTAAAGCAGGATTGTGGTTTGATAAGTAGTGTGTGCAAATAACTACAGTATGGCTGTATTCACTGCATGTGTGTTCTAATTTCAATGCAGTCAACTGTAAAAGTGAAATTAATAAAGAATGCAAAAGTAATTGCCTGATACATGTATTGTACAACCCATAGTACAGTTCAGGGCTGTCTTCAGGCCACTTTTAGTCAAATAATGCTCTCTATTCCTCCCACTCCAGGAAGAAAGTATATGGGTAAGGTAGCCCACGTTCTTGGCAGATATCACAGATTCTAAGGAGCAATAACAATAAAGTGTAAAGCAGGACTGTGGTTTCATAAGTAATGTATTCAAATAACTGCAGTAGGGCTGTATTCATTGCATGTGCATTCTAATGTCACTGCAGTCGAGTGTTACATTAAGTGCACATGTCCCCTGGACTCATAGCTTTTGGGTTCTACTCCCATGCCACCCAACTAAGACATGAGCAGCTATCTAGTCTACTTAATGTACACAATACCCCTCAACTGTCACTATTTTTCATAATGTAATGACAACTGGCCAAACTGTCTGTTCCTTGATTAGCACATAAATGATTACCTGTAATGCAATATGTTTGAAAATACAATTACAGAACACCTTGGTAGTAATGTATGAGCACAGTATGTGAAAAAGTTTCATGTAGTTGTGTATCTGCATTTGTTAGTGCTTGGCCCCTGCTGTCCCATGCTAACAGCTTGAGAGGTATGTATGTGCAACATCATCTATAGAAGAATTGCAGTCACTGTGCTCACAACTGGCATTGCACACCTGTAGAAGTATGTATTAGTCTCTGTATTAATATTATCTGTGAATTCACTAATGGTATGCTTTTCTCTCTCTCTTCCCACCCCTTATCTTCTTTAATTTATCAATGCTATTTATTATTATGATTTAATATTAATATATTCTGTTAAACTAACTGTAATTTTGGCCTTTTGGGTTATTTCTTACTGGTTTGCTGTTAGCATACGTACTGTTATGTTATTTATTGTGGTGTTCCACATAAAATACCTTAAAATGTACTTTAATTAATCAATATTATGTTCTATTATGTTAATACTAACATTGGTTTGGTTATTACTAACCTTAAGTTATCTTTATATTTAATTTACTCCAGCACAACAAGGTAGGCTGGTTCCAGGTGATCCACCTACCTTGGCTCCTTCGGCCGTGGCACTGGGGCCTAGCCCCCTCTGCTGCCCCTGCACTGGCTGTGGTGTAGGGTAATTCCACCCCACAGTCTGGGGCTGGGCCTTCCTCCAGGACTGGTAGTGGAGGGGTGGTTTTGTCACCCATGATGAACTACTAGGATTGGTGCATAGGGTTTTCTTCTGAACTTTTGGACATCACCTGCACCAGATGGAGGGCATGCTCAACACCCTGCTTGGGCAGCCTCACCTCAGAGCTCAGCCTCCACCACTGCTGCCACAGGGGCAGTGAAGGAGCAGTGCCGACAGTCCCATGGGTGGGGACTTGAGTCACACTGCTACCTTGTGGAGGCACCTGAGACTGAGTCCACAGCACCCTTCAAATCCAAGACATTCACCCCCCCCCCTCTTGTGTCACACACCATCCCTGTCTGCTGTCTTGTCTGTCTGAAAAAGCTTCCACACCTTCCCAACTTACCTCCCCCACAAGTACCTATGTCACTTCCCTAACATTCCACACTCACCTTAGAAAAAAAATGGGCACCTGTTCCAAAAAAAAAAAAAAAAAATTGTCCCATACATAGCTCTCCATTTTGCACACATGTCCACCTGACACACATAATTTGGTCCAATTGGCTTGACAATGCAGTTGTTGTCCTCATCCCTCTCTCTCTGGGGGTGACACTACAAATGCATCTCCAAATTCTGTCAAAATGCACAGTTGTTACCATACAAGAAATGGATGGCTGTGATTCTTTCCTATGCCCTTCCTGCACATACCTACCTGCCTTTCACTATGGTTTTCCCCTTGCACCCCATTTCAACACTGTCCTATCTCCCCATTTTTCCTTTCTTTAAAGATTTTTTTGCATGACAGCATTGCTAAACTCAGTTAAATGGAGCTATATTGATATATGTGTTTTAAATGATAATAAACACCTGTCCCCTATTTTGAACCAAAGACCATTGCACCTGCAGACCACTGTATTAACCTGCCACACCATATAGCTATTAGTTAAAACAGGTTTTGCAAGCAAAACATAGTAACTGCAAGTTATGTTCATTAAGTGTGTGTAAGCAGAGCTGCACATCTCACCATATTACGCAAACTTGCTGAAAGAATAATGGAAAAACTGGGAGTGTAACTTGGAGTCTTCTACAGGACTACATCACTAGAAAGCCAGACACATAATAATGAATATAAGTGAGGTCTCTAATAGCAGGTAAATGTGCACATTTATCAGCAACATGTAGAAATATACCTGCTAAAACATTAATTGCAAAATACATGTTCAACTGGGACTCTGGTGGAGAAATGCATTCCTATAAAGCCAGGCACACAATAATGGATGTAATGGAGGTATGTCACAGTCTGTATGTGTGCACTTATATCTTCACAAATACAGATGCTTTAATAGTGACTTAGTAGCTCAGTCGTTTAAATGCTTTGCAAACAGTAATTTTTGCCACACATAGTCCTGGGCTCAAATCCAGTGGTGTGTAGCATTTAAATTAGATTATTGTGAACCATCAATGAATGACTGAGTCATGCACTCTTTATCTACATGATGCATTTCAAATTCAATGTCTGCTTTTCAATGATGGAAGTCAAAGGCCTAGAGATAGGATCACACTTGACTTTTCTCTATAACAACACTATAAAGTGCATAAAGTGTGCATTAATATGCATTCACAGAAGATTTTAACTTAGGTAATGTAAATGAGGCCCACTAATATCAGAGTGCAACACCCAATCATGTCATAATGATATTACAGATCATCACAGCTGCACAACTAACATAAAAATATGGAGGTCCTGCTAGTAAAAAGGGCTGCCAGCACACAATTTCCAAATGACTACCGTAATGTAACACATGGCTTGGCAATTGCCCAAATGGATGACATAATGGTATATTTACCCCCTGTGTTGCTCAAGGACACAACAAACATGTTGCCTAGTACCCTGTTGATGATATCTTTGGCTAACATACTTAACTTAAATACATGCCTTAATTTGCAGTGGAATGGGTACCCTCAATCTGGCTTTGCCTCTACAACAAGGCTGCCACAACTCCCACACTTACTCTTACAGCCTGTTGTTCTCCAAAGTGCTCACACTCTCTGCATATGCCTATTGTCTTCAGCATCAGCTGCAGCCTGTAGCACACACAACTGTATGTAAATGTAGCTGCTACAGATGTACTTTTTGCAATGACATAGTATCTTGACCCCAGTAATGTCCAGCACAACATATCAGAAAGGGCTTCTAATCTACATGAAGGCCTTATATCTTGTTCAGTGGTTGCATGTCATTGGCTTATTATACTGCAAATCAGTTGTGTTGGCTGCAATTAGCATTTCAATACCACAGACTGGTTAAAAGCCAATCACCTAGTAATGAGAACCATGTTAAAAAGGCAAACAGCTGGCTAGGGCAACCATTCTGTATGGGACTTTCTTCACACAGTAAACGCATTGCCAAAACTTTATATATCTGCACATATCAACACAGGAGTATTGTACTCCATCAGGTATGATCTTCAGATTAGTTACATCTATAGAGGATGTACAGACATCAAGGGTGGAATGTTTTTGTCAATGTGGCACACTACTCTCATGGGAATATCCTTTATATTGGTTGTAATAGCACACTGCTATTTGTTTGGCACTGATGTTTTGACATATTATCGGGGGGGGGTTACCCCTAGGAGCCATACTACAATGGACTCCTGTGTTGGGTGTGTGATCATACAGTATTATCTGTCATGGCACAAACAGGAATAGCTGTGCCCCTTTTATGGATGCTGAGAATGATATAATCCTGGAAGGCCTCCATCAACACCATGAACTCCTACTGTCTAGGGGGATGCAAAACAGGGAACAGCGGGCAGCACTGTGGGCTGATCTTGTCTGTGATGTTCATGCCATATGTCACCAGAGCAGGACATATGAGCAGACTTGACTCTGTGCAACAGATATGATAAATAGTGTACACAGAAGAACAGCAGATGTGGCCAGGGATCATAGTGTCAATGGAGGAGGGCCAGCAGTGAAACAACCACTCTCAGCCACAGAAGGAATTCTTGGTGTACCTAGGAACGAATAACAGCTCCCAGGCATTCATCACACCATATTTCATGGATGTGGGTGCCACAGTTTTCACCCCAGAGGAGCTTCCAGGTAGGCTTAGCTTGATCAGCACTGGAACACTGTAGCATTCAGTGTGTCAGGGTGTACATACTTTTTTATGTAGGTGTCAGGTATTTGTTTTTTGGAGGGAGTTTAACTGCAATTTTAATCTCATGCTCAGATTTTGACCAACATAGCAATTAACAAAGTAGCTACTGTAAATGTGAGATATATGGACGTACAACCCTGTTATAGTGCAATATGAGATGGTGTTTACATTACCTCTCCCTCAATTTTTCACAGATCCATCAGGAATCGGACAAGGCTGTGGCCCTGCTCCTTGTAAGCACAACACTGTTTTGTTACAGATGCAGATTTGCTGCAATGTATTCCCTAAAGTGTCATCCCAGGCTTGCTAGCTGGATGGCTGTAATGTTGGCATGATTGCCAACTGCACAGATATTTCCTGACTGTACACACTTTAGAGTCATACCTATGCCTTGTATGTGTAAACACACCAATAGATGAGACAGTATTGTCAGGACATTACAGATTGTCATATGTGTCAACAGTGCAGAGTCTTCACAGATGTCAACAGTGTACCTCATTGTTGCTGATGAAATTGCTGTTTAAAGAACTTTTATTTACAAGTGACTACAGATGTTTGTGGGAAAAATAATGTCCTTGTGTCCTACTATATGAGGTTGTAGGTTAAATAGGTCTGTAATAGTGACAACAGTGTATACAGCTTTATATATATATATATTGCAGCATAATACTGCAGAGCATAATAGTGCAGGTATTAATATACTGTTTTTCCCTTTTTTATCACAGGTGACGGGGGGTGGAGGGTTCTGTCCCCTACACAACCTGTTGTCAGTATCTCTTCAGACTGATGATGATGGTTGCCAAAGTGAGGCACAGATGGGGGTTTCAGGGACTGAATCTGTCCCAGAGGTTTACGTCCCTCTTCTGTCCTCATTATCACCACACATAGTTAGTATGCCTACACATACACAGTCCCTAGAGGCCACAGATATTGGACAGTCAGAGGCTAGGGAAATTGACCAGGAATGTGCAGCAACTATTTCTCCAGTGAGTGTACATATTGGCCATAGCCAGAGAGCTAACCAGATTCCACACAGGCAGATTGATAGGGGTGCTCATGGGTGGCCTGCTTTCCTTCCTCCACCTGTTGCAGGTGTGTCAGCATGGGTCACTCAGTGTATGTTTTGGGCCATCACTGAGGCACACGCACATTCCAAAAGGAACTCCAGATGAATGCTCAGGGTTATAGCTGCAGTACAGTCTGGCATCAGTGACTGCCTCCACCGCATTGCTGATACCCTGGATTGGTAAACTGATGCAGTGAAAAGAAGTTGGTCTGAGACAGGTCACAAAATATCTGTCTTGGAATGCTCATTGTCTGTGATGGAATGTCTGGTTGAAGTTGAGCTTTGGACTCGTGGGTGTAGGTCAACAACTCCATCTGCTGAGAGCCCACGTGGCTGTGTATAAACATGCTCCTATAGTGGCAGTACATTCAGTGGTCCAGAGGGGAGTGTGCTTTCCACATGAAGATGTGGCAGGCTTGGGCTTGTGGTCTTGGGCATTCCTGTGGAGGACACGGTCCCAACAGACAGCAGTCAAAGCTGTCCAACATACACACATGTAGGGTTAGCACTGAGCCTGACTGTGTTCATGCGCGCGCACACACACACACACACACACACACACACACACACACACACACGCACACACGCACACACGCACACACACACACACACACACACACACACACACAAAACAGTGTAAATATCAGGTCATCTACAGACACACATGGCACATTTCTATGGTCCATTTTTCCTGCTTCGGTTCCTAACTCACATACATGCTTTCAACCTATTGGGTCATCCTAGACATCCTGCACCTCCACACCACCCTGTGCAAGTGATGATACCTGTGCCACATCCCTGTCATCCTTGTCATCAATGTAGGGAAATGAAGTTATGTGTCTGATGCACAAGGTAACTATATATATCAGTATGTAATTGTGTAATCCATTGTTGCCTTTGCCATGTCACTTGTACTGGTCACTGGAGATACTGAATGCTGACATTTATAATGAGTAAGCCACATTATTTTGTGTACCTTACATTGTATGATGTTGTAATGGCTGTATACTTACACAATGAAAGGTGTGTCATGGACCTGTTTATGGTTCAGTTTCAGCAGTCTGTGGGGACACCTATGGATACACTGCAGCAATAAACCCATAGACATCACAGCATAGGATGGAATGTCAGCACAGAAGAAATATGTCTTCAGAAAAGTACAGCACTATAGGTGCATGGCTCCATAGGTTCATATGTGTATAACAGCCTAACAAGGACAATGTCATTATTCAACCTATTCATCCATCCCTAATCGCTGAAAAGGTCTTATATCTTTGATAAGTGTCACCAGGGTTTTGGGAGCTAACACATCTACAAGCTGCGGTGATGGAGATGACCCATCTACAAATTTCCTGTGTCCATTACAAACATTTGTCCTTCACCAGTTATGATTGTCTTGTTTTGCATCCCATTGTGTAACTTGCACATTATGTGCGTTACAGCAGACTTGTGTTTCACATGCATCGGGAGCCTGTTACATATAGGGTGTAGTGTCTAGGTTACATACCTGTCTCTCCAATATGTACTATTTATACCACAGGGACAGTGTAGGTATGTAGAACAGGTAATACATGTTTTAGTCCTGTCTTGGATAAGCGAGAGATACACAATGGGATCTGACACCTCCCTGGATGGTAGGCATACACATCCCCTCTAAAGCATGTAGGAGACAGACTACACACATACGGTCATGACACAGACTGTATAGGACATATTATCTACAATGTCTATTGGTTTACCATGAAACCTATGTGGCTGCTACAGTTGTAAGATATGCCTGTGTAGTGACATAGCAAAGGTGCTATTGCACTTGATGATAGGTATGATGAGGGCCAAATACAGTATAACAATGACAGTCTCAGATTTACATGCCATACCTTTCTATATAGGTTGTGCAAAATTGAATGAATCCCCACATCTTACTGACCAGTGAAAATGAAAGGCTACATTACTGTCTGTGTCCATAAGTCCATGAGTAATGGCTCAACTGTGTGTAGTGTGGTGACACTACTATAATTTCCAGGGGGTGGATGACTTCCAAAAGGATAGTAGTGTGCAGTCCTTGGCATTTACTATTTGTCAGTGGCTCTGACAACAACTGAATGTATGTCTCAGACCATCCTGGATAACTGTTGGTTTTGTGTGGGACTCAGTGACAGCTCCTAATTTGCAACCCCCTGCTAATGTAATCAGTCAGAGGTCACTGACAGTGACCATAACTGCAGAGAAGGGAATGGCTTGAAGAGGTATTCCATTAATGATGTCTGAGGGAAGTCCACTGGTGACTGGCATCATTGTAGCATTGGGCTACCAAATGCTATCTTCCCAGATTATGACCATCAGACACTTGGCTATTCACCAGCTGACATACTACTTTATAAATAACTTACACAGTTTTCAGCAAGGCATGATGGCCTAATATTTTCAAACACCTTGTCAGGCCATGGTAGGTGGAGTGAGTCATATTCCCTTCATCCTTTCCATAGTTTGACACTCAATGAGGTCCACCAGTTAGGGTAGGTAGGCATGATCTGCCCTTGAGCAAAACTCAAAGACCAAATAACCACCACCACCTTTTCACTTAAACCAGTACTTATATCAACCATCCAAAAACTTATAGCTAAACTTAAACCTACCACCTTCACAGCCGACAACTTGCAAGCTGAATACCTACAACTTGCATCAAAAGCCATTGCTTACCCAGTCTCACTTCTAATAAATAGATCCATTAATGAAAAATATGTTCCATCCTTGTGGAAAACCTCATACATCATACCCCTTCACAAAGGTGGCCCCTCCACCGACATCTCCAACTACTGCGCCATCGCAATCCTTTCACCTCTATCAAAAATTCTTGAACGATGCATCCATTGCCAATTCCTTTCCCATCTACTCTCTAACAACCTACTCCCTAAAACCCAACATGGATTTTGACCAGGCCATAGTACCAAAACTGCCCTAATCCACTTCACCAACACCATAAACTCATACAGAAAGCAAGGAAAACTTGTCTCTGCCACCTTCCTAGACATATCCAAAGCATTCAACACAGTTTCCCACAATAAACTCCAATTCTACCTCTCCAAACTCAACCTTGATAACTCCACCATACAATGGCTCAGTAGCTACCTTGACAACCAATCTCGGAATGTCAAATGGCTCAACTCCCTATCCCCCCACTCCCCGTCAAATGTGCCATCCCCCAAGGCTCAATCCTTGGCCCACTTCTCTTCAACATCTTTACAAACCAACTCTACTTAGCAACCACAAAAGCCGATGTAGTCCAATACACAGATGACACTACCCTAATCTGCTCTTCACACAATATCCATCTCCTACAAACCCAAGACCAAAAATCCTTTACAGTGATATAAAACTGGCTAAACATCTCCCAACTGATACTGAACCCTAAAAAATACAACTAATGCTATTCCACTTAAATAAGACTAACAACCCCACCTTTTCCATTCACTCTGCCAATATCCTCATCACGCCTGTCTCTGAGGCCAAACTCCTAGGTCTCACAATAGACCAACAACTTAAATATAATAAACACATATCACTAACCATTTCTAAAGTATGCAAAAAGCGAGGTTGCCTCTACCGTAGCAACAAGTTCCTAACCTCTGAATCCAGAACTGCCATAGCAAGAACTCATCTCTTATCAATGCTAGCCTATGCATCCCCAGTGCTAACAAATCTAAATAAAACTGACCTGATGAAACTTACAACTTGCTTTAACAAAATAGCTAGGTTTGCAACCAACACTAAATCCCACTCTCACCACTGCCAATCCCTACAGAAACTACACTGGCTAAAATTTCCAAACTTATTATACTACCACAAGCTCAATTTAGCCCATCAAATACTAGACCACCCTGATAAAACCCCTTCCCTACAAGGCCTCCTAAACTTCTACAGCACAACAGGGAACTACGATCCAGTAACAAAGCTCTAATTGAAGTCATCACATATCAAAACAGCTCAGGGGAATCTGTATTCCCCTATGAAGTTGCAAAATTATGGAACACCCTCCCCCCAGACCTCAGGCTACTAAACAACCCTAGTATATTCAGAAAACTCCTCAAATCATACCTTTTTGAAAACCATATATGGAGCTGTAATGACCCTCCATGAACCTACCCTATACTCATTACTCATTACTGATTTTAATTAACATTATTCTACTGACTTGTATTCCACTTAGACATATTGCATATGGTGTAAATACTTTTGAATTTGTTCCTACTGTAATATCAGTATTTGCTTGTAATATCAGTTCTAAAAAGTCTGTATTTTGTTTAACTGTTAATATTACTTAAATTGATTTGTTCTCTTAACTACTGTTGAACTTTGTTAACTACTCTCTTAACTTTTCATCTCACTTTGTAACTTTGTGGAGTTTTTCTCCCCAGAACTCTGTTGAAAATGGACACCTGTTGTCCAATCGGACTATCCTGGTAAACAAATGTTAAATAAATAAAATAAAATAAATAATAACAAACTGTATTTGGCCCAGTGTCAGTAGGTGTGCAACACTGCTACTGATTGTATCCATGCTAACTCCTTTCATGGCTTTACATATCAAATGACCTGATGTGGGGACACTGCTTGGCACTGCATGCTAGTTGTCCTCTGTGCAGCTAAGTATTGAATTTACTTCCATCAAGTTCCAAGAAAATAGTCATCCAAGGTGTCTGTACAGAACACAGAGAAACAATGGAAGGAAGGGTAATGTGTATACCCTGTGAAGGTATGGCAGGAGGTTTTACACAGGTATTCTGCATTTGAACACTACACAAGTGGTGTGCAC
The DNA here is from genome assembly GCF_019279795.1 of Protopterus annectens. Lineage (NCBI taxonomy): Eukaryota > Metazoa > Chordata > Ceratodontiformes > Protopteridae > Protopterus > Protopterus annectens. The sequence goes on along the minus strand of NC_056738.1, from coordinate 551,874,730 downwards.
TGAAAGGACACAATTTCCTTGTAAAGAATGCGGAAAGCAGGGGGGTTCCACTGAATTGCTGGTGCCTGGCTACTAGTAATGCTGGTCTCAACACAACCAGTCTCTCCTGGGATACCATGCTCCGATACTTTTTCTGTCATCACATAGAAATGTTACTACTGAACTCATGTTGAGAAGCAGGACACAGCCAGTTTGTTCATCCACATAGTTGTCTCAAATCATGAAAGGATCTGTAGGCTTCACATACCCTTCTCCAGGTGGATGCCTTGATTAGCCACCGGAGCAATCATTTGGCTTTTGTATGTATTATGCCTTCTGTTCCACGGTTGGTGGTATGTCACTAGGGAACTGAGCAGATGGTGATTAGGAGCACAGCTGCAGTGTCACAATATAATGTGCAGTGTCCAGTAACACAGATGTCCAGGCTTGCTGAAACAAGCAGCACAGTGGTGGTGATCCATCATAGGTGACAATGTCATAGCAATTCATGCATCCTGCCCTTCAACAGCTTAATGGTGGATATCTGCATGACATGGTTCTGAGGCCTACTACAGAGGACTGGTCACCTTTGGCTAATGTGTATCCATCTGTCACATGTCCTAGGTATATCATACTGTATAGTTGTCTACCCAGAACACACATCTGTGTTCCCACATCATGTCACACAACAACCAGTTTGCTGTCTGGTTGCTTGACAAGCATTATACACTTGCAAGGCCAACATAATGTCAGCAAAGTTGAACAAGTCCTCTGTGCATGCATGGACTTCCACATCATCACTGCAAGGATTGCCTACAAACACTGTGTTTCAGACTGTCAACCCCAAGGGTGTAGCAGCATGACCCTAAATTTGCTGGAAATGCACAGTGTCACATTTGTAGGTATGGTATTGTGGCCAAGCCTAATAACAGGATTATGGTCAATCCAACAGCCACATGGCTGGCAAAGCATTGCATAGCACACTATCAGGTTCTGTGTAACCTTAGGGGACCTACATAAAGGTGGTATGTTACATTTCAACATCTGTTATGACACTGCCTAACTTTGGTGTGCTGTGGCATACAGACAAGCATGACTGCATTGCTAATGGGACTATCAACGACTGTTGATGAGATGTGGAAAGTGTCCTCATCCACTAATCCTATGCCACACAAACACAACGTGTGACAGATGTGACTGTAGTTCAAATGATTCTATGGTGTCTCAAACAAGTCAGTACATATGGGAATAAGCATTTTGCCAACATACACAGCTCATCTCCTTTTCCACCCACACCCATATCACACACACCTGCATGAGTGGAGCTCCTTACCAGACACATTCACAAACAACAGACACCTCAGAAAACCATAAGCAAGCTCAGTACACATAATCATACCTCTGGATAGCACAGTACACATAATAGTTCATGCACCAGTGTCTCATCGGTCAAACACCTGAGGCAAACCACAAAATCAAACCTATTATTCATAAGTGAGACACATTGATGTCTGTGTCACCAGGCTACATATGGGAAAGGTCACAGTTAGCTGTGTGTGGGTTGACATAATATGCCATACCACACATTGCCACAACTTAAGGAATATCAGGTAACATAATGATGACATCATAGTTCCTGCAGGTGTGTACAACTACAGACATACGTCACTGGACTGTATGAAGACACATGACTGAGCTTAGACACTCTATGACTCTCGCCGATATGACCATAGCTTTCAGCTACATTTGACCATCACTAGGATGATGTCTCAATACACAGAGAAAATGATGGACGTCAATAATTGCCTTAGTGTGTGGCGTCTTTGTAATGGGATCCACTACATGCCTACCTGGGATGACTTGCTCAACAGACATCAATGCTTTGCCAGAGATGGTCTTCATGTCTCACCCCTGGGATGCTGAGTACTGGCCAAGGCTGCTGACACCCCCACAGTGCATCTTATAGGCACTGTCTGGAGGGAAAACTTTCCAATGAGAATGCCATCTTCATGCAACATCACAGTTATGCTGCTACATGCTGGGAATGCCAACATTAAACCCCACTCTGTGGAAGGTGTCACCACATTGGAATATGCAGATATTTGTGAGTCATAGACACCTGGTTCAAAGATGTGGTGTCACCACAGCCATACCAAACTACACATCTTTCCACATATTCAGACCTCAAATTGAGAGTGTGCAAGGTAATGCAGGTGGTGTATACATATTCATTATGGATGGATACACATCCAGATTTGGTTAAACATTGTGATTTCCCACAGACACTCCAGGTGCTATTCACTGCTGCAAGTGTACATAATCAAGCCATTGCCAGCTACAGGAGCAGCTCTATGAATCCAGAAATCCATTGTGCTTATTTGAATGTACTTGTGTCTATCAAGATATATCAGTACACCATGGTTTGGGGTGACATTAAGTAACCACCAGCTGTGCTGGTTAGTCATGCTGAAGCTCACTTGCCCAAAGGTTTGTCCATGTCCTTAACTACAATGCCCAGGACCAGTGGCATGACATCTCCACAAGGGGCACCAATGTAGTGTCTCATGTGTTTACCAATATGGGTGACCACTGCAGCCCCCTACTGTGAAGTCCTCCCTAGTGAGATCTGACCACAGATCAGTCTCATTAAAACAAAGTATCAGACCCAACCCACCCCAGCAGAAAATACAGAAATATACTTCAACAAAGCAATTTATTACTTCCTATAGGATGATTTCCATAGCTTGACTACACCTTGCCCCACAGATGGGACAGGCAAATATGCAGAGCTGTATGACTATGGTTTATGTAAGGGGCAGTACAAATGCATAGACCCAGTTGTACCTGATAGGAGAAAAATGAGCTCCTCATGGCACAGCAAACCTGCCTGGTGGACAACTGCCATTAGCAGGCTGTAGTAAAAGAGGTGGGCATTGCTTTTGACAGTTGGGGTGAGGGTGCCCTCTTAAAATGGAGGCACACCCTCCTCAGCTAAAAAAAAAACACATGCTGTTGTTGTGACATCATGCAGAAAATGTATGTGACAAAACTAGCCTCCCTCACAAAGCAGAACTATAACACACAGTGTAGTTACACGTGTAACCTCAGAGGAAAGGCCCAGATTGTTGGTGAGCTCTTACTTAATGATACCACATATAATGAGTCTGTACTCATAGCTAACCTGTTGTCCCACTGGTTCTGCATCAACCTCACTCCCCTATCACCACCACATGTGCCACATGACATTCCTACAACCTGTCCCATACCTTCTCTATCTACAGAGCAGGTCATAACTGGCCTCTCTATTGGACATGCTAACATCCCCTGTTGCATCCTTCATGGGATCCAACAAGGATTACTAACACTGTTTGGAATTCCTTGCAATCATACTGTAACCACTGGCTGCATCCCAGCTGACTAGACAACAGCAACTGTTATCCCCTTGCACAGAGGTGGTGCATTCACTGACCACCAGAACTATAGACCTATTTGCCTGAGTAGCCATATCTGTAATCCCATGGGGCAAATCATCACGGAGCTGATCAGCAAACATATATGTAATCTACAGACAGTTGACTGTACACAGTTTGGATTTCTGACAGGAAGATCATGGCTGTTAAACCTGGTAGACATGTCTGAGGCAGTCACCAAGGACCTGGGTGAGGGGACATCAGGGCATACAACCCCCTGGACTTAGTCAAGCCATATGACTCTATCCCTCACTCAGACATCATTGACAAACGAACTCACTTAGGCATCCATGGTAATATCATTATAGGGGTCACTAAGTGGCTCATTGATGGAACAAATACTCAAAATATGGGTATACACCTCAAATAGCTGATCTGTAAGCAGCAGAGTTCAACAGGGCTCAGTCCTTGGTCCTCTACTGCTTGGAATCCATTTAACCAAAACGGACTGTCTGTGGCTGACAATGTTGACTGATGCCTGCAAACTATGAGTGGTCATAGAATCATTGATTTATGCCAATATCCTACAAGAGGGTATTGATGAACAAATGCCTGTTGACATAATAATGGCCATAAACGTTATGCAAATATATATGTAGTATCATTTTTGTCAGTAACACCTATGTTCCTGATAAGTAGCACACCAGTAGCAACATCTGATGTACATACTCAGGGGTGATAGACCTGGGCACACATGCCTGGTCAAACAGTTTTACACCTAATGTATCTGAGATCAACATGTCTCCCCAGTGGTAAGACAGGAATCATATGTCATAACTGAGGGTACAGTCACCCAAAATTGACATACTCAAAACCTCCATGTACTCTTCCCTCAGCATGCAAATATTTGAGTGCAATGGCCATTTAGTAATGTACCTTTCCAAGCACTACTGGCAATTCTACACAACACAATGGTCCCTCACAAGGTAACTTCACGTATTCAGTATGGGTCTCTATCAGATCATCGAAAATTCAGTTCAACGAATGACATTTTTGGTGCCCTTACATCGAACATGCCATTCATCAAGCTGTTCATACTGAGATTGCGGTACAGGGAATATTGGAAAATGTGCCCTTTCCTCATTGTAGTGTGATCTCAGAGTTGATATATATAATTAGTGTGGGGGGGGGGATCCAGCCCCCCCTCAAGAGTGGAATTCAATGAATGGCATTTCCAATGAAATGTCATTCGTTGAAGTGGGTTTTTGCTGATTTAATATAGACCCATTCCGTATCTGTTCAATGGGTATCATCTGAAATCACTGTCATTGTAGCCTGGGGCATATAGACTACTCAGAGGTGATCTCTGCCTTGCATGCGGGGCAATGTGTAACCCTCCTTGATTGGAAATGCTGCATATCTGTAAGTGGCATGGTACACGGATTACTCAGTGTAAGGACATTAACCTGGTATGTGACATTACTAATACATGCTGGTGGGAAAGGTCTGTCTAGCAGACTTTAATGCACCTTTGAAACAGAATCCCGCCTAATGGCAAACAGAGCACCTCAATGGGCCTCTTCAGATGCCATCTGTATGATTGACTGGGTGGCTGTCATTTCACCACAGGGCTTCTGCCTGTGTCCCTCGTGGGCAGGGACAATATTTACTGATACTGTAAATAAAGGTAAAAACTTGGCTAGGATTGTAAGGGCTCTAGGGTTATTAGGCTACTAAAGTTCAAAGATCCTATGATTTCATAAGTTGATGTAAAATGCTCTAACAGCAGGGTGGGAAATTGGCATAATGGGTAAGGTGTTTACCTTACAGACATAAGGTCCAGGGTTTGATTCTCACATGGGGTAATTGGCTAGGCTTAAAAAGGCCCACAAGGGCAGTTAGCCTAGTACTATTCTATGAACCTATGAATGTTTGAACAGCCACACACACAAACCTGGCTACGCTGAGGATAGCAACAGTTCCAATTAATGTTTGCAGGGCACTGCACAGCACACACACACACAGTCTAAGTTGGCTGCAAGTAGATTAGAACACCTACCTATCTACTAGTACACATTACAGTATGGAATGCACATGCAACACCTCAAGTCTACTATTATTATCTCTTTAGCGCATCTTATGTTTGATGACATCAGGAGGCCTTGTTGTGGTCAGACATTTTGGAGGCCCACATCACCAGCTACAACGAAAATACTGCAAAACTCTACCTCTTTCTACATCACTGAGGTGATCATATTTATGTTTTTATGGAGATACACACACGCAGTGGTACAGCGGTAGCGTTGTTGCCTCACAGCAAGAGGTTCTCCTGTTCGATTCATGACTGGAGTGCCTTCTGTGTGGAGTCTGCATGTCCTCCCTGCGGTTGAGTGGCCTCCAAAAGACATGCGTAAATGGGCGTGCCTTCGCTGAAGGTTGGGCATCAGGCTGGCAACACGGCACCATAAAAATTTACTGCCAATCATTAGCGGACCAGAGTTCCACTGTGGTGACCCCTAACCGGGAAAAGCTGAAAAGACAAACATGGAGATACAGACACCAAGTGGCCTGGAGGGAGATTAGAACCCATACCTATCTAGTCTAACACACTATAGATCATAGTACTTATCATATGCACCATGACTGAAGTCTGACATTCGCTTGGCAGTCGGTAGTCTTAAGGTATATGACATCACCAGGCATTGTAGAAGATGGCAGTTTGGAGGGTGGGGCCGATTTACAGGGCCAAAACATGCAGCACCATTCCAGTGTGGTACTCAATGAGGGATTCTCAGCTGTTTTGCAGGGAGATGCGCACACACACACACACACACACACACACACACACACACACACACACACATGCACACACGCACACACACACACACACACACACACACACACACACACACACACACACACACACACACACACACACACACACACACACACTGAGTGGCCTGGAGGGAGATTAGAACTCCTACATATCTAGTCTATAGATAACAGTAGTTATCACACACTGCACAGCTTAAGTCTGTTTTATACATGACTGCAGGCAAACTACTTGTAGAGTACACAAACTATGCTTGTGCTAAACAGAATTTGTGGCCTGCTTCTTCCTGTTATCTGCATCTAGTAACCTAGCAGTCAGGTAAGTGTTATTTATCCTAGCTATGTGGCTACAGTTGCCATTTTGGCCAATTGTGTCTGTTTGCATTTGGATGGGCAAGCCTGTGGTCATGAGCAATGTGCCCTGCCAATGTGTGTGTAAACAAAATTATATATTACACCATCTGTTCACCTGTTGGTGTATGTGTTGTGACATCCAGCAGGGGTCTGCAAGTAAGTGCATTATGTACTGTCGAGCCCTTACTTTGTAGCTTTTAAGCAACATAATAGATGTGTGATAGTGCAGCTTTATTCTCCCTTATCAGGGTATGTAGGGCAATACAGACATCCACACAGACATTTATGTATATAACAAGGATTTATATATAAATGTAGTGTGTGTATGATATATGTCTGTGTTTGTTATGTAAATTTATGGGAGAGACAGTGATGTACATTTTTGTATATATATTTATATATCTATATAGATATATGTAGGTATATACATATGTAGGTATATACATATTTGTATATAAATAGAAATAGATATACTATCTGTGGGAGTAAGAGATAGTGACAGACAGATATGTATACATACATGTATGTATTTACTGACATATCTATATATAACAGGTCATTATGAGCAAGGAGCAACAGAATTGTGCTCTGTTTAACTAAATGTATGAGCATGTCCAGTGGGATTCTCATTACATATAAACTGACTCCTGCTCACACCTCCTGTACTCCAGTCCAGGATTTTGTGTGTTACAGGCAATGACATCAGTCCCTGTTTCTGTAGTGCTGCACATCACTCTCATTGTCTATAACATTCTACAGCTGTCTGATGTAATGATTATGTGACAGAGGTTAATAAAATTTCACCACACACAGACAGTCTGTAAAACACAAAATAGTAATACCTCACATCCAAAAGAAGCAGATAATTCTAGATTAGAACCATCAACTCCATCACACATGCTAACTTCCCTAGTTCACTGAGCCACACAAGATGTCTGTCAGGTCATTCATCACACAATCAACAGCATAAATATGTACGTTGTTATTCCTGCATTAAGTAAGACATAGAGTGTATGAGGAATTTCTATGTAACTTCCCTGAGACTGCCTGGACTGCTGCTATATCATTGATAAATTACTGTTAAAGCAGTTATGAAGAAACACTGCTGTGTTGGTGTGGGGAAACAACACCGCATGTTCTGCTAGGATACACAGTAGTCCGAATAGCATGTAACCCCACTGTGTACCATCTTCTTTGACTGATGTACTAAATATTCCATGCATGAACCCTAGTGAACATTAAAGGACACATGACAGTGGAATGGGGATCTGTAGTCCCATGTGGATGTTACTTCTGTCTAAATAGCCCACTGTATTTACTTGCATAAATGTAGCAGATCCATACAATGCCATATCATAATAATCCTTACAAGTACTGTGTAGGTTAGAGACTTACCTTGTGAATGCAGCAATTGACAGAACTGTAGTTCAGGGCTGATTCTGTCCAATGCAAGCAGTACACAGCCAATACATCAATAGATACAGGTTGTGTGGGTTGCCTGGCATCAATTTTAATATATGTATGTGAGTAGTAGTAAGGAATCAGTCCCTAGGTCCCAGGTCCCTAGGTTGTCAGTGAATATGCTATGCATTGTTTCTTAGCCACAGCCAGGGTGTACTGAGAATGCCTACATCTGCCTACAAGGACATCAGCAGGGGTTTCTCCTCCAAGTCCTCCTGTGACTGTGGCTGTGGTGACCTAGGCACTGGTGGGGGGCTGTGTATTCCTTCCCTTTACTGATCCAACTGCAGCTGTTTCCACAGGATCAGATTGTGTAGCATAGCACATACTGTGAACATATGTGCACATGTGACTGGAGAGTACTGCAGAGCTCCACCAGATATATCTAGGCACTGGAACTGTGACTTCAGAAGCCCAAACACACACTCTGTGATGTTCCTAGCTTGTGGGTGTGCCTCATTATGGCATTTTTTCCATGGGTTTGTGTGCATTTCTGATGGGTGTCATCATCCACGGTTCCAGGGCATAGCCAGCATCTCCCAGTAAATGACCATATGGAATGTCCCCACAAGCAAACATCTGGTACAGCTGTGATGTGTGGCAGATATGGGAGTCATGATAACTGCCAGGGCTGCCAGCACAAACATTCAGGATAATCCCCTGGGCATTGCACATGACCTGGCAGTTGATGGAGTGGTACCCCTTGTGGTTGTCGTAGATTCTACCCTCCTAACCAGGTGTTTGCCTTGATGTGTACATGAGTGCAATCTATGGAACCCAGTGCTTCAGGGTAGTGTGCTACATGGTAAAAGTGTTGCATATTGCTGACCCTCACCTCAGGTGTGATAGGAAAAGATATGTGCTCACTGGCATGCGGTAGCATGGCATCCAGAAACTGGTGGAGTATCCTGGATGCAGATGCCTGTGAGACCTCCATCATTTCCCCAGTTAGTATTTGGAAAGTATCTATAGCTAGTATCCCAAGGGCTACACATACCTTTGTTTCCACTAAGATGGGTTCCCCTCTGTTGGCTCTGGGTCTGAGTTGAGGGCAGCAAAACTCAATGAGTTTTTGTAGTATGCCCCTCTCCACCCAGTAGCACTCTAGAGTCTCCAGCTCATGTAGCTCCTGGAAGGTTACCCTGGGCCTGAACACTCTTCTCCTTCTTTGCCTAGGCCTATTGTCAGCAGAACCAGCAGCACTGACTTCAGCATCTAGCACATACAGATGTAGCAGACCTGAAGCAGTTCCTAGCATTATCTCAGTTAATATTCCCAAGTCTGTATTCCAATGGTCCAGAGTATTGGGGGAAAATCAGAACGTAGGGTGTATGCATACTTTATACAGCTCTGCTGTAGGTCCAGAATGTGTGATTGGCTAACTGTGATGCATTCCACCTGCCTACATTATAACTAGCATAATTTAATGGCTCTGTTTCAGTGCATGATGACACACTCAGTGCCACAACTTGCAGCATAGCTTATACAAAGGTCAAAATTAATAACTGAATACATCCAGTTTTAAGGACACACTCAGCCAGGCAGCGCACCATGCAAACATGTGCACCTAAGCTTAAAAGAGGCTAGAAGTGAGAGGATATACCCCCTGATGTCAGCCACTTCCTGTGCAAACATCAACATGGTGTAAGACCCTACATGAAGGGGCTATGCGGACACAATTACTCCTTTCTGCTATTTAATAAATCTATGTCATTTGCATACATATCCATGCTGACAGCCTGGAAACTACATGCTTCCTAGCCCTATCACCTTAGCAACAGCAGCAATGCACCATTGTAGGGACCCCACGCAAGGTCCTATAATACATTTCTGTCACATTGTATAAAATTATTTTTTTTCCTGTTTGTCGCTGATCTAGTCAGGATGTAAGAGAAGAGTCTTTGTGGGTTCTGTTACCAGCTTTTATGTACAAAGCAACCTTCTTTTTCTTACTTTGAACAAGTTTAAACTGCTTTATTACCTGTTTTTTGCATTATACATTATCTGCACTTAAGTTACAGTTGGTCGAATGTTTGTTTGTTAATTTAACTGTTGAGGCTGCCCACTAAAGTGTGCTAGCCTGTGTAATTGATTTATTACTGTTTTCCTGCATTTCTGTGTACTTTCTAACTTAAAAACAAAAAAAAAAACAAAAACATATCCTTGTTTTCCTGCCTTTCCTCAACTAGTTTAGACCAGTATACAGGCTTTGCTGTATTCTGGACTGTGGTGTAGTTCCTGTGTTGTCCACTGCCTTATTTGGATAGAAGGAAGTTTCTTTGCTCACCAGTGGGAGTGGGGAGTCTTGAGCAGCCTATCGGTCCCTGAAGGAGTGACCTCAGCACAAGAGCTTGTAGTAATTGGTCGTTTTGGACCATTTCTAGCTCTTTTGAAGTTCCCTGTTTAAAATTTGCCTCTGAGCATTTTTTTCTGGCTATACTACTCAGAAACAGCTCCTCATGGTCCTGCAGAGTGGTGCTAGCAGCAGAGAACTGAGAAAAGAGACTACTTTCCTGATCTAGTATTTTTTTGCTGTTTTTACCAAAGCAACCTTCTTTTTCTTACTTTGAACAAGTTTAAACTGCTTTATTACCTGTTTTTTGCATTATACATTATCTGCACTTAAGTTACAGTTGGTCGAAAGTTTGTTTGTTAATTTAACTGTTGAGGCTGCCCACTAAAGTGTGCTAGCCTGTGTAATTGATTTATTACTGTTTTCCTGCATTTCTGTGTATTTTCTAACTTAAAAACAAAAAAAACAAATCCTTGTTTTCCTGCCTTTCCTCGACTAGTTTAGACCAGTATACAGGCTTTGCTGTATTCTGAACTGTGGTGTAGTTCCTGTGTTGTCCATTGCCTTATTTGGATAGAAGGAAGTTTCTTTGCTCAGCAGTGGGAGTGGGGAGCCTTGAGCAGCCTATCTGTCCCTGAAGGAGTGACCTCAGCACAAGAGCTTGTAGTAATTGGTCGTTTTGGCCCATTTCTAGCTCTTTTGAAGTTCCCTGTTTAAAATCTGCGTTTGTGTGGCTTTGCGCGATTGTGCGCATAGCGCAGAGCCAGTTAAACAGGCTTAAACTATTTCTGGCTCCACCAAGTCTGCACTTCAGTTTTTCCTTTTAAGAAAGCTCTACTTTCAACAAATCAGTCTATTCGCTATATTATAAGCCTAGCACTTGCCCCTAAAACCTTTCCTTCAAGTGAAGCACTCTTAAACTAAAGTAAGCACTACATGCACCTACAAACCCTGTGAATACCCACTTCCCTTCAAAGTCCTCTCTGACCCAGTTTCACATCACTCCCTTATACTATTCTGGCATGTGGAGTGGTATATTACTGACACCCTCTCCAGTTCAGCTGGTTAATCTCGGAATCCTGAGACAATGTTACAATTGCCTCATGTACACAGACAACCCTCTCCTCCTCCCAATAAACACAAACACATGTGAGAGATGCAACTATATAGCCAAACTGGAGGCTGAACTCTCTCAACTCAGGACTGGCAAGACCAGACAGGAGGAGAAGGTAAACACACACACAACTAACCCAGTCTCACATAAACCAACCGCAACTGCAAACCAAACACATAAAAACACAAAGACATACTCGGAGGCTCTAATAAAAAACTTACCAAAACAACAGAGGCTCCCAAAGCAGACATCCAAGAAACCACCACCTCAAAACACAGCACATGCAACATATAGCTCACTAAGTCAGTGTGCCAAACAATCACAGCCCTTAAGGCGAAATACCATGCCTGATACACTAGTAATAGGTGAGTCTATAGTCAGACACACTGACGTTCCGCTTACCAGGCTGAACAAGGAGAGAGTAACGGTGAGCTGCCTGTCGGGTGCTAGGATCCGCCACATAACACAAGCACTCAGGTCACTCCAAAGCACGTTCAAATATGACTCCGTCATTGTCCATGCTGGCGTGAATGACCTGAGACGTACCTCCCTGGACTACATGAAAAGAGACATAGAGGAGATCTCTGATTATGTAGCCCAGGCCGGTATGACCCTGACCCTGAGCAGCATCTTGCCCTCACCAAGAATGATGCCACAATACAAAGACAAGATGATCAGCTTTAATAATTGGCTCAGTTACTGGTGTCATTCTAGGGGGATCCAATGTCTGTCTGCCTGGGATGACATGCTGGACAAGCCACGCTGCTTCACAAGGGACAGCTTGCACCTGTCACCACTGGGCTTCCGGATATTGGCTAAGGCTCTTGCCCCCCCCATAGTGCCTTTTTTAGGCAAGGCTCAAAAGACAAACCCACCACCTTAGAAAACAAAAAAGGAAAAAAACTAAGGGTAATGCTGCTCAACGCCAGAAGTCTAAATCTCAAGATGCAGGCTCTCGAAGCACTCCTCAGTATGGAAAGCATCGATGTCTGTGCAGTAACTGAAACCTGGTTCAAGGCTCCTGAGAGCACCCCAGCTCTACCAGGTTATACCTCGTATCATGCTTTTCGACCCCAAAACTTGGGCCGAACCACAAAGGGAGGGGGAGTGTCCATATTCATTAAAGACACCCACACCTCCAGGTTAGTGGCAATGCATGAAGCATCAGAGACCATCCATGTACAACTAACCATAGGCAAAACTGCTATACAACTCGTAGCAAGCTACAGACCACTCTCTCAAACTCAGGAACTCCATTCAGCCTTCCTGAAGACACTGGAGGATATGAATGTCTCACCAAATACCATCATATTGGGAGACTTCAACTACCCAAACATAGACTGGGTGCATTATTCAAGCCCTAACACCCTAGCCCAAAGATTCCTGGAATTCATCAACTCAAATGCAATGGAACAACTAGTCACCTCCCCCACAAGGGGAGAAAATATACTTGACTTGATCATCACAAACATGGGGACAAAATGCTCCACACCGGAAGTATACCCCTCACTAGTGAGATCAGACCACAAACTAATGACCCTGGATATTCATATCCCACCTCCACCCCCAGCACAAAAGACCATAGTGGGAAACTTCTCAAAAGCCAACTTTACACTCCTTAAGACTGAAATGGTATCCTTCAAGCCCTCTGGGCCAGTGGAAACCACGCCCCACACTGCTGAATCCTTCACAAATGCTTTCTACGGACATCTCCAAGAATGCATGGATCATGCAATCCCAAATAAAACCAAGACCCTTTCCACCAAAGGCAGGCGTCCTATCTGGTGGACCCCAGCCATAAACAAACTCTAAAACAAGAGAAGGAAGCTACTGCAAGACAGAGCAAAATCCCATAAAGGGAAGGTATCTCTGATCAGCACTAGCAAAAAACTACATTCGCTCATAAAATCATCCAAGGCAACTTCGAGAGAAAAATCTCTAAAGACACTAAAGATAACCACAAGGCCTTCTTCAGCTATGTTAGAAACTTGGGCGGAAACCCTCAGATATGCTCAGAGTTAGTTCATAATGGCAAGAAATACACTGAACCCACAGATATTGCCAACATACTGGCAGATAGGTTCAGTGCAAATTTCTCCCCTCCCTCACCCCCAAAAGAAGAAATAATTATCCCAGCTGAATGCAACCTCCGTGACATATCAGATGCCCAGGTGAGAGCTGCTCTCAGCAAAGCTAAAAATACAGCATCAATGGGACCTGACGGAGTCCCGGGCTGCCTGCTATGTGAACTCCAAGAGGAGCTAAACCCGCACATAAGAATGCTGTTTAATCTTAGCCTTACTACAGGATATGTACCTGAACACTGGCGTACAGCAACAGTGGTCCCACTCCACAAAGGAGGCTCCTCTACAGACCCTGGAAACTACCGCCCCATAAGCTTGACCAGCCTGGTCTGCAAAGCTATGGAAAGGATCATTATGGAACTCATAAACAGAGACATCGGGGACCTACAGACAATTGATCCTACCCAGTTCGGCTTTGTAAAAGGCAGATCCTGCCTTTTGAACCTGGTGGACTTTTTTGAAACAGTCACTAGAGCCATCGATGAGGGCAAAGCAGTTCATACAGCCTACCTGGACCTGGCAAAAGCCTTCGACACAATACCCCACTCAGGCGTCATAGACAAGCTCAACAGCTTAAATGTAAACTTGTATGTCACAAGATGGGTTGCAAACTGGCTAAAGAACAGAACCCACAAGGTCAGAATAGCTGGAGCTATGTCAGATTCCAAGCCAGTCACAAGTGGAGTCCCACAGGGCTCTGTCTTGGGACCCCTCTTGTTCGGCATTTATTTTTCAGATGTGCAGGCAAACATAGGGGGGTTGTGGCTGACAAAGTTCGCCGATGACTGCAAACTAGGCGCCATAGTCGATACTCCAGCTGACACATGCATCCTACAGAAGGGCCTTACAGAAACAGACGACTGGTGCCAGAGTCATGGCCTAAAACTAAATGCCAAAAAATGTATAGTCATCCCCTTTGGGAAGAATAAAGTACCCACAAATTACCACATAGGCGGCAATCTATTAAGTACGGAAAAAGTAATCAGAGACCTGGGGACCCAAGTTGACAGTGACCTCTCATTTGACATCCACGTCGCCAAAGTGGTTAGAAAGACCTTTTACCTTGCCCACCTTATCATGAAGGGATTCACATCCAGATCAAAGGATGTCATTGTTCCCCTATATTCCTCCCTTATCAGGCCTATGATTGAGTACAATGCCCCATTTGGTATGTATCTCACCTGGCACCTGCAGCAGCTGGAGAGACCCCAAAAGTACCTCACCAAGAGGATCAAGGGTCTCCAACATATGTCATATGCCGCCAGACTAAAGAAGATCCAGCTCTATTCAGTAGTATACCGCCTGCTCAGAGGTGATTTGTGCCTAACGTACAAGGCCATGTCCAATCCGGAATTAATGGACATGCTCCACCTCAAAAAATCCATATCCATCAGAGCCACGAGAGCCAAAGATCTAAACCTCAGCACAAATATGAATAGGACATGCTGGAGGGACAGATTTATAACCCAGAGGCTTCCCACACTCTGGAACAGGATCCCAGTCCATGTTAGGCAGAGCCCCTCACTGACTCTCTTCAAGAGAAATCTTGATGAATGGATGGGTGATCGTAGGTTTACCCCAGGGGTTATCTCTGTGTCACTACTAGACAGAGGCACAGTAAACTAAATTTATTTTGCACACTTTTGTATCATTATATGGGGTGGCAAGAGCCACATACACTATGGCTAGGCTTATAAATGCCCTAGGGCAGATAGCCTAGTACCAAACTATGAAACTATGAAACTATGAAACACATCACAATTGAAGCTTATTAACTTTAACTTAGGTAACTTATATGCAAACTAGCTACAATCATACTTACGTGCTCACTCTCTGACTGCACTGAGTATAACATGTGCCTGCTATTTATATATGCATGTTCAGTCCTTGATATGTTTCTTAAAGACAGAGCACACACACTCTATTCTACATCCTCCCTCTTTGAGAAATAGATCATGCGATGCTGAGACTATCAGTTGACATTCAAACAATACAAATAGTTCTTTGTCATGGAATTATACAGAACTAGGTACATATATACAATTATGTCCAGGTCGCTGTGTATTTCAAACTAGGTCTGGAAGTACAACCAAATCATGTGACATAAAACTGAGAATTAGACTTAGCAACCGGAACTGTTTCTGCTGAATGTTTAACCTTAGAAATATCGGGAACATCATCAGAAATGGAAGTAGAAGGTAAGACATGTTCTGGTGCAGGAACATTGTTTGGATTGCACTGAGATCTGGAGTCTGTACCACAGGAACATTGCTGCAGTAACAATTCTGGTACAGGAAGAAGATGTCTGCATTTTCTCCTGTACTCCACACCCTCCGATTATATGAAGTAGGATCTTGGTGCAGTAAAGATACCTATTACTTCATAAATCCGTTCAAAACCTTTCGCCATTTGTATCCTGTCTCTCTCATTCTTACATGCTCACTCTCTGGCTACACTTTCAAAATGCCATTGAGTATAGCATGTGCCTGCTATTTATATATGCATGTTCAGTCCTTGGTATGCTTCTTAAAGACAGAGCACACATACTCTGTTCTACACTATTTTTTTCTATTTTTCTGTTAAGCATGTTTGTGCACTGTGGTGCGTAGTGCAAACTTGCCAAGATTATGAAAAAAATTATTAATTTAACTTATTCTCTTAATCTTTTTGACATCCAGAATAATAGTTTTGCTCATATGTGTATGTGGTATAACATTTTCAGGGTATTTATGTTAACATTTTTGCAGTTTTACACCCCCTTTTATCTGTCTGGACTCATCATGTACGTGGAGTTTTTCTGTGTTCACTACGAACACTGACACAGGGTCTGAATAGATGCCTTTCTGCTTGTTGGATCACTCTACCTGCCTTATTTGCATAAGATTCACCTGCTTATGAGTCAATTTGCATACCACAGAATTTTCCTTGTTTGAGTGTGCATGCGAGCTGCTCAACGGTGCTTTCTGAATCTCAATATGTTCACGTCGCTGCGATGCTTACATGAAAAAAAAAAAAACATGTAGGCTTTATTGAATTCTCACTTGTGTGTTTGTACTGGTAGCACTGTACTCTGGTACTGAGGAAAACTAGTTGTCTGACAAACGTTTTAATTATTATTTTCATACTTGTCTAGGCTAGCTTGGTATTTTGGTTAGTAATATGGTGTACAATACATTTTTTGTTTTGGATTATTTTGTTTATAGAGCTATGTTTTGATTGATTAGTTGCAATTCATGTTTTCTTTTATTTTATTGGTTTATTTTTGTATCTACTTAAATTCATCTTGGATTTCATGTTCCTTCATTGACTGATATTTCAGTCAGGGATTTTGAATACTGCATTTCTTTATCAGACTGTTTTTCCAGAACTTGCTTTCTCCGTGGATTGTTGTATGTTATTCCTTGGTAGCTTTTAATTCTGACCTTATACAATTCTTTTCCTATTTGCATTGGTCATGCATGCTTTTTAAGAATGTCTAGTTTTTGCTGGATAAGTTTTATATGTCTAATAGTTGAGCTGTAATGTGAAGTTGTTGTTCTCTAGTTTTGTTATGTATAGTTCTCTGTCAAAATACCTATATTGGACCCCCCCCCACCCCCCAACATAACATTAGGAACTATTCTAAATCAAACTACAACCTACTCCGTGACAGTTTGTCAAAATGCAATGCCCTTTGAGCCCAGAGATCACAACAACCTATGCAGAAATGCTCGCAGAAACCCTGTACATACATGTGAATGGCTGCATAGAGGCTGCTGTACACACAAGAAGCAAGTCCATAAAAAACACCAAAACCAAACTATATTGGTGGAATCCTAACCTTAATGGTGTATATAACAAAATGAAAAAAGTCATGGCCAAAATCAGAAAGAGCTGCTCTCATAAAGACAAAAGCTCACTGATTAAACTAAACAAGAAACTAATAGGATTAATTAAGTCCAGGAAGGCCAGCTGTGAGATCAGGATACCCTCTCTGCCTAAGGACAACCACAAGGCCTTCTTTAGCTATGTTGGAAACCTTAAAGAAAACACAGCAGTGTGCTGAATTGGTGGTGAATTGTATAACCTTCACTGAGCAGATAAATTCAGCTCAAATATCACCCCCACCTCTGCCCCCTGTAAAATCCCTTCTAACATATCACCCCCAACTATCAGTGGGAAGCAGGTCTTGTCAGTGCTTGCCAAACCAAAAACACTTTATCAATGGGCCCTGACGATATTAAGGGCTGCTTCCTTAATAGCTTAAGATGGTCTCCTCCCACATTCCAAAGACATGCAGTAGGGGATTGGAGACTCTAAATTGGCCATAGGTGTGAGTGTGTGCATGACTGCATGGTGTGAATGAATTACTGCTGCAGGGCTATCCATCCAGTGGTGTAAACCTTGGCTGGAGATGATAGCCACTGTGGAAGTGACACCAAGACCCCATGTGCAAAATGGGAAAAGATGGTGAGGATGGATGGATGAACATGACCTTTCGAGACCATTTGAGTCACTTTTCAACTTCATCTTCAAAACAGGTTACATAGCAAGTACTGCAACAGTCATCCACCTTCCCAAGGATGGCTCATCAACTGACCCCAGAAACTACTGAACCATTAGTCTGATGAGTCTAATATGCAAAGCCATGGAAATGATCAGCAAGGACACTTGCAAACTACAGTAACTGGAGCGATTTGAGTTTGGCTTTGTCAGGAGGAAGTCTTGCCTACTTAACCTGGTAGACATCTTTGAGAGGGTCACCAAGGCAATGGATGAGGGGTAGACAGGGAATACTGCCTACCTTGACCTGGCTAAGGCATTCAATATGATCCCCAGCTCAGGTAGTGTTGACAAACTCACCAAACTTGGCATAAATCCCTACATAACTTGCTGGACTGCCAGCTGGCTCAAGATAAGATACCAGAAGTCAGGATATGTGAGACCACCTCCACCCAGAGATCAGAGATACCTGCTGGGCCTGCTTCTGTTTGGCATTTACTTCTCAGAAGTCGAAGCTAACATCAAGGGCCACTGGCTCACCACATTCGCAAATGATTGTAAATTATAAGCTATCATAGATTCCTTCATAACTCTAATGTCCTACAAGAGGGCTAAGCACAGACAAATGACTGTAGCCAAAGGTACAGTTTAAAACTAGTTATCAAGATGCACATTATAGTACTCTTTGGGAAAATATTCACACATGCCAATAAAATGGGTCTATATTAAATCAGTGAAAGCTTAAAAAAGCGAATGCTGATTTATTGACCCCATGTAAGCAAAAGCTTACAATCCCAAACACTTAGAACAGCAATTTCTTTCCCAGAGAAAAAAAAAATTGTGGTTCCAAAAAAGAAAAGAAAAACTTTAAAACACCCCAACATGGGGGGGCTGTGCCCCCCACACCCCCCTACTTAAATATACCAACTCCCAGATTGCACTACAGTGATGAAAATGGCAAAATAATGAAGATGGCCAAGTGATTTCTTTCCCAGGGAAAGAATTCACTTATATGCCGTTTCAGTATTTTGCCGTTTCGTGCTTTCAAGTTCGATCAAGATGCGTTCGAAAGAATGCACCTTCAATCATATAATAGGGAGCCAATAAAACACCCCTAAAAGTTGACATGGTATTTTGGGATCAGGGAACATATGTAGACAGTAATATGACCTTTGACCAGCGCTTAGCCAAGATACTAAGAAAGTCATTCTATAGTGCCCAACTTATAAGTAAGAGTATGGCTTCCAAGTCCAGGGAAATTGTAGTACCACTTTACTTGCCTCTTATCAGACCCATCATTGAGTACAATTCTCCCTTCAGCATATACCTATTCAGGCATTTGCAACAGTTGAAACACCCACAGAAGTTCTTCATCAGGAGAAACCAAGTTATTGACACATTGTCCAAAACAGATCACCATACTTCCCTAACTATATACTCAGTCTCCTACAGGTTATTGAAAGGCAATTTATACTTCATGTATAAGGCATCTTCAGATCCAGCCCTGATGGAGTTTTTGCTAATTTACAAAATGAACAGCACTAGAAACACCAGATCCAAGGATTTAAACTTTGCCTGTGACATAAATGGAACTTT
This sequence comes from Protopterus annectens, assembly GCF_019279795.1. Taxonomy (NCBI): domain Eukaryota; kingdom Metazoa; phylum Chordata; order Ceratodontiformes; family Protopteridae; genus Protopterus; species Protopterus annectens. The sequence continues at coordinate 551,855,125 of NC_056738.1, read as the reverse complement.
CTGGCTAGAAAGGTATATGTCTCAAAGGATCTCCATGCTATGGAATTGGTTCACCAGCAATGTAAACACGAGTTCATCCCTGACGTATTCAAACATAGCTGTGACCACTAGATGGGAAATCATAAATTCAACCTCAGTTATGCCCTTATATCTCTAATGAACATTGGCAGACAGTAACTAAAATATTACCCCCCCAACAAAACCCTTATCCACCTCCAAACTAACATACCCCTCCTTATATAGATTTGTGTACCTGTAAATAGTCTCTGGCTGTGTCATGTGATCATATATAACATTTTATAAATCAAATGTGTATGCTGTGATACCTTTTATGCACTGAAGAAGGGTAGTTATACCTGAAAGCTTGGTTTGCTGTGTCTGTTGTTAATAAATTTAACTTTTTGGTGTTTCCAAGTCTGCGTTTGCCTTTTCTAGGTGTTTATCTCTACTCGGGCTTGCTTTACCATAGTGCCGGTCCATTTTAGTTTCTTTAACTGTTATATTCTGTTAGAAACCTCTCTTCAAAATATCGTAATTTTGTTATGTAAGCTGACAGTCTATTAAACCATGCTACTTTTCTTGAGTTTATAGCTTATGCTAATGACTGCAGGGGGCCCTTTTAAGGCTAAACATGCTTCCCAAGAATCAAACTTTGTACCTTTTGTTTCTAAGGCAGACACCTTAACTATTATGCCAAACCAAGTATTTGCAGTGGAATCTGGTAAAGGGTGTCATCACCTTTACCTTTTCTTTTTTAGAAACCAAATCATTTGAAATATAAACCCTATCAATTATTGAATGCTTACAAATATAAAAGAGTAATGAGTGTAAATTAAAGAATTTAATTCAGCAACGTTATTAATGTCGGTAAGATTAAGTAAGTCAGTAAAGTTTACCAATGCCTTATCTAATGGTGAAATTCTTGGTTAATTGCACCAGTACCATTTTCTTTAAGTATGAAGTCTGCTGCCATTATATTAATTACTTCCTTTATATTCAAAGTTAAACTTCATGGATACTTCCAAGAGAAATCAGATCCAGTTCTCAGATCACCTCAAAGCAAGTCTATGGGCAATCTCCAAGGCTGTGAAAATTTACTCCATGGGACTAAACAATGTGACAAATTGCATTCTTGTCAGTGCCAAATGCAGCATTTTACACTCACTATTAACTCTTTTCAATTTTACCCTCACCACTAGATACATGTCTAAGTTGTAGAACCGCTGTAGTCATCCCATTTCACAAGGAAAGACTCACCACTAACCCTAATAAGAACAGACCTATAAACCAGCTGTATCAGTAAGGCAGTGGGACTCATCATTAAAGACTTTTTAATAATAGCATCAGCCGTCTACAGACCCTTGACTAAAACTAGTTTTGGTTTACTAAGATACATCCTGCCTTCTAAATTTAGTGGACTTAACAGATGCATTGAATGCAGATGGAATAGTGAAGACTGCTTAACTTAACTTGGCCAAGGCTTTGACACCATGTGGCATTTGGTCTTTATGAAAAAAGCTAATTATACATAAATGTAAGCCTCTATGTTACCCAATGGATAGCAAACTGGCAAATTGACATAGCCCAATCTATTAATGTAGGGGGCACACTCTCATCAACAAAGTTATTTACTAGTGATCTACTTTACGAACTTGTCCTTGGGACATTTCTCTTCAATATTTACTTCTCTGATGTCAAGGCTGATGTTAATGGACTGTGGCTGACCACATTTGCAGATGGCTGCAAACTCAGAGCTAACATAGACTCTCCAAATGACTCCCAATGACTCCCAGATTGTCCAGGACAGTCTACTGCATAAAATTTAATAGTGCCAGGACCATGGCTTTAAGCTAAATGCAAATAATGTACTTTAGTTTCCTTTGACATACATGCGCATCTATGTACCTTCCAAATCAATGTCAACCCTTTGATAACTGACAGTTATTAAGAACCTTGGCACTTTCATTTAAAATGAATTATCCTTTGACCACCATGAGTCTACAGTCATTAGAGTACTGAGGGATGCTCTATACCTAACCTACAAGGCATTTCTCCATTCCACCCATGGTGAATCTGCAAAACAAATAGCACTAGAATTACCCAATCTAGGGATCTAAACCTTGTCTATGACAAAAAATAACATGTGGGAGGGACAGGTATCTGTCTCATAGAGTACCCCTTTTCTGAAACAGAGGTCTTACCTAAGCCTATTCAAATGCAATTTAGACCAGTGGATGGGGAATCACAAATTTACTACAAGTTTGTCACCCATGGCCTGTATGGAGAGGGGTAGCTTGTAGATGCACTAAGGCACAGGCATATACCAAAGCCATTCTAGTCTATGGGCGTTGTTAATTGGCAAAACTGGGGTATGAATGGCTAGGCTTAAAAACGAAGCTAGGTCCATTAGCCTAGTGACCTCCTATGATCATATAAGGAAATACTTTTATGTAGTCAGACTGATTATCAGGGTTATAACTTCAAAGTCTAGGAAGGTTATTATCTATCTTAACCCCTCCTTTATCAGACCCATAATAGAATAAAATATCCCTTTGGTGTGCACCTGCACTAACACATGACTCCGCTTGAAAGACAGCAAGGTTTCCTCACGAAGAAAATGAAAAGCATAGCTTGAGTGGAATTTCTATCCTTCAGACACAGGAAAGTGTCTTGGATGGACAGCTTTCACTTGAGCTAAATTCCTGAGAAAGCAGTTTTGCAACCTACATATAAACAAATGTATACATCTCAAAAATTGTAAAAGCAAAAAAAGTTAAACAAAGTCCTTCAACACACACTCTTCCTCACAATTGTGCTTTTAATTTGCCAGCCAGACATAATGATGATTTTATATTGAACACATTATTACATCATTCATAAATTCTATTATTATAACTGTACAAACTATTAATATTTCTGTAATGTAATAGATTGACTCCAACAATCATCATGACTTTTGTTCCTGCATATGATATCTACAGACTGCAGCAAAGCAGTTCTGTAGTTTTAATTCTATGCTTTTTAGATATTTGCACTCTTCTGGTTTGCATTCCTATTTACATATTTAATGGAAAATAAATATAACTATCTATAAAACAGTGATCCTTAGACACCAACTATCAATGCAAAACTTTTCCAGCATGGAATATACTTTCTTTTTAGATCATAGAGTATCATATCAACACTTTCTGGTTAAAGTTGTTAATATAATTATGAAAATATGATGCACTTTCACAATATTTCAGGAAACTACATCATATTTCTTAGGTTCTGAGAAGCTAATTTGTCTGAGAAGCCACTCCTGAACTCGATGGTGACTAAGCATGCAAAATGATTTTTCACAATGCATCTAGATGGTCAATGCCTGATATGTTTACAAAATATGATATTGCTGTGTGTATGCATATTTTATTTTATTTATTTATTCATTCATTCATATAATAACATTTGTTTACTAGGAAAATCTGATTGGGCAGAAAACAAAATTAGCAAAGACCAGGGAAGACAAGCTCCACAGACACTACAAATATAACATAAATCTGTAATAAATAGTATTAAATGCAGTTAACAAAAGCTACAGTCGTGTATATTTCACTTTGTCATTGTATCCCTCCACAGTGTGAATACACACACACACACACACACACACACACACACACACACACACACACACACACACACACACACACACACTTACTGCCCCACACAAAATATTTACTCACTTGTGTCATATACCAGGATCAGCAATTACTCTGTCATTACAACTCACAGTTTCCATCTTTTGCAGTTTTCACATTTTCTAATGAATTAATTACTCTCCCTATTTTAATGTACAGTTTGCTTGTGCATTTACAATTAAATAAGTTCAATTTTTCAATTTTTAATTGTTAAAATAGCTGTTAAATGTTGTAAATAGTAGTACACGGGTAGTTTAGTGAGAACGCTAAAGGAAATGCTGTTTCACACCTATGAAAAGAACCAGAAACTCTAAAAAGAAAGAAAGAAAAATACAAACAGACAAACCACTACATTAAATCCATGTAAATTGTTTATAATACTAAGTAACTGAGTGTTTTTTTTTCTTTGTGATGCTCATGGATTGATACACTCTGTGTGTTTTTTTCTTTTTAGCAGTTTAGTATAAAAGAAATATCCCTTGGTACGATACCTTTTTCATCAGAGAAATATCAAATGAAGTGGATTGCAAAAGTAAACAGTGAACACAAACTAACAGGTACTCTCTATATGAGTAGTTTTAAACACAAAGATGAGTTACTCTCTATATTTTCATTTTTAAATTAGCCATTACAACTTAGAAGTAGTTCAGATAGTAAAATGTAGGGCTACAAAATCCAGCAATTCAGCAAGATATGAGCAGCAGAACCTCTACGAGCTGCAGGAGCAGTGCCTTGTGGACCTCCACAGCTTCTCAAGAATTCATCCATTTCCCAACTGAACTGCAGAGATGTCTCACCATGCAATTGGATATTGGTTACTGATATTAGATGTTTTTGCAGTCTGCAGCAACTTTCAGGAAAAATGCAATATTTATACAGTGTAAAGTAACAGAGAAATTGTTTTTTGCATGAAAATGTCATTATTCAGGGAAACCATAATCTGTCAGTAACACCAGATTTTTCCATGACAATCACTGTGCTGTTGAAAAATGCAGCAGATGTTTCAGGTAAAATGGTAGTGATCCAGGTTGAGTCTTAACTTTGTATTACATTTTCAAACGTAAAGGTCATTTTTTTTAATTAAAGATACTCTATCAAGGGATTTGGCAACCCTAATTGTGCACCTATAACTGACAAAATAAAGTGACAGAAGGAATGTATAAGACACACTGCATAGGTGAGCTGTAGGCATGTTAAAGGGGGACCATATTTTACCTCCGGCAATGTAGGTATCATTCTTACAGTATTGAAAATAGTACCATTAGCATGAGTAAGTTAAAGCACATTCTGTCTTCCATGTTTCTTACAGAACTTTGAGTGGAGAAATGGTTGGGCCACCTACAAACCCTGAAAAGATCCAGTCTATGTGGCCTACATATCCACAAAGGAAGCATTGCCTTAAACACCTTAAATACCTTTTCAAAGGAATTAAACTGCAGCATAAACAGGACCACTGTCAAGACAGATATTTCTCTCAAAGAATTCCACTTTCATTGAACAGGCTTCCTTTAAATATAATATAGTGTAGTTTGCTGACCATCCTCAAACTCAAAGCCTAGATGAATGGATAGAAAATTATAAATTCACCCTGGTCTGGCCTCTCAAACACTCATTGAAGGAGGAAGACATTAGGGATTAGTTACTTCATGTTGCAGAGTACAGAGTACTGACAAACTGAGATCTTTAAGCTAGGCTACAAATGATCCATCTGTTCATCACCCACGTATGATCATATGCTGAACCTATTTTACTTTATATTATATTATATTATATTATATTATATTATATTACATTACATTACAGATTAATAATCACACAGGAATTCTAGCATTTTGTAAATGCTATATATACTACACTTAGCAGTAAAACATATGTTGCCTTTTCTTGTTCCTGTAAACATAATAAGCAGAATATATCATATGCTGCTGAAGAGGTTGTAAAAGGTATCTGCTTTGGGAACAATATGCAGAAAGAATAATCATGTCACTTTTGTATATTTTCCATGTGCTATTTTGAACATCTGAATACCAGACATAATAAATGGCACTCTACGCTTCTTTGAGAGCTTAGGAATGAAACACAGATGTAGACAGAAAGAAACACACAAAATTAAATTCATATCTTTTCTTTGCATTTAGTAGGACATTGATGGAAACAGGCATCTCTGAAAGAATGCCTGAAACTGTTTCATTGCCATCACTATGACACGCCAGTATTTAGAACAATGCTGCTATCGATTCAACATACACAAATATGTTCATTACACTGACTTGTGCAGCCAGGAACTGTGGGGATTTAATGTGCAAATGAGCTCATAAATATGCAGCTCATCTGCATATAATTCATAACGAACAAGTAGTCATTTGAAGTAATACCTCTCAGCACCATCTATGACTAAGAGGCAGCTGCCATTGATAATGATGAGTACTGGAATTTTGTGCCATCTTGCTATCTTTATTTATATACTGAGAGAGACAGAGTGAGAAAAGGAGAATCATTATCATGCAAATAAAAACAATCTGATTTGCCCTTGTGATTACAAAGACCAAATAGATGTGCAGAGGGGCAGCTTTGAAAGAACAACAATTTATTCAGGCTCTTAAAGGAGGAAGGCACACAATTGTTAACTATACAAAATATAATCTTGTTTTGACAACTCAGAGTTAATGTACTTTCTGTCTTCACTGGCTTACATTTATTAACTGTGAAGCAATTAGCACATATGCAAATTTAGGTAATTGCATTAGCAAACTGGTTCATATAAACAAGATGAAGCCTTGCTCTGAAAGATGTCGGGGTGTGCCTCTCCTCAGCATGAATATGAAAACAACTGAGGTGAGGATGAGGGTTCTCATTTAACAAATTAATGCAAAACAATTTTTTAGATCTCACTTCAGCAATTTAATTTATTCATGTCCCTTCCCACAGTTAACAGCTCACCTAACTAGAAAGCAGATATTATTTATACAGAATAAATAAAAATCGACTCAATAAGCTTTTTTCTCATCTAATTGTTTAAAGGAAAAAATATCTGGTTTTAATTGTATTCATATGTTCAGATAACAAGGAATTAATTGTGCTCATTAAGACTTGCTACATCTCTCTTTCCAAGCTGAAAAGAGTTAAGGATTTCAGATTTGCTGATCAAATTTATACAGTGATTGGATTAATCCTCAGTGTCTCTGCACATATTAAAGGATAAATGGAAAGATTTCTGCCTGGTCTGTTTCAAAACTGGAGAATGTAACCTATTTTAGTGGAAACCTTTTATGGCCACATACCAGGTACCTAATTTAATAAAACATGCACCACATTCTCTTTGAAAAATTCTATTCAACACTCTTACACATCTATTCTAAACTGACAGAACTGCACATGTGATGCACTCCTTCTATAGTGAGACAAATGTCAAGATGAACAGATTTTCTATAATGATTATATATCTTAAAACACTTGTGCATATTATTCCAAAAATCTAAAAAAAATATGTTATGATGTTAAAAGTTTGAAAAATGTCAAGACATTATTAGTTATAATATTTTAGTGTTCTGTATGAGTCAACACAGTTCTAGTATAATTAGAAAAATTAATAACCCTTCTTTGAGTAGGATTAACTTAAAACACAAAATTCATTTGACAAGGTAAGCTACACAGCAACTTCCGCCTCCTGCATGTTATAATAAAGATGGTTGTGATTACCTCTATTAATAGATGGTCATATTATGTAAATACATTAATTTCACTTGCAGTGCAGAAATCTCATTTCATGTAAAGATGCTCCAAGCTGACCCAATGGACCAAAGCTTACTGAGGATGGGTCAATCGTATCTTAACTCAGATTAATATATTCTTCATATTTTAGGTTCATATTAATCAGGAAATTCTTTTCTGTCTTGTATTCTGAGATAATAACCTGAAATGAGAGTCAAGCAATATTATGTCAATTTCCAAATATGATAATTAGCAATAACAAAATGTGCCATTTATATGTCTTGTTCTTAAGATTTGTCTGTTCTAGATAATTTGGCATTATTTTCAAAAGTAAATGTAGTCAAAATAGTTAGAATGTACTAGTGCTTGCAGTACAATATTTTGGTCCTTCAGTACTTGTCATAGGCACACGCGCGCACACACACACACACACACACACACACACACACACACACACACAGACACACACACACACACACACACACACACACACACACACACGTACACCTAGGGCTAATTTAGAATGCCCAGCATCTTGACAATGCCCGGGATTCCGTAAGCCAACATTTCTGTGCAGGAACAGTGTAGCCGTTCCTGCACGGAATATGGCCGCCGAGTGAGCCAGCAAAGAGACGATCTGATGTGCATGAGTAGGCCTACACTGTTCCTGCATGGATACAGCTGCAGAATGCTAATTACCTCATTTGCTGGTGAAAACCATGCAAATGAGATGAATTAGCGATTCACCAAGCAGCCAGGTATCCGTGCAAGAACAATGTTATTTGCAGAAATGTATTCGGTTACTAACTGAATACATTTCTGCAAACAACAAAAAAGAGGAATGACAGCTCTCAAAAATGCATGTATTATAGTGTTTAGGCATGCCAATGGCCAAATATATGGCAATTGGCATGAAAAACGGTTTTATTTTAATAAAAATCTAAATTTTTGTGGCCATTTATGGGAGTTTAAGCATTGGGCAGTGGTGCGCAAACGTGATTGTGACAAAAATTAAAAAAAAAAGGTAAAAACTCAGTTTTAAAGGAAATCTGCATTTTTCCATTATAGTCTATGGCATGCAGAATGAAAACAATACCAAGGAACAGTGGTTGTCAAAGGGAAAGGCCCTGTGTAAGTGCAGTAACTATGGAGTAAGGCAGTGGGGTATGCAAATGAGGGGAAATTTACTGAATCACAAATATCTTCTAAGTCCCAAACTGCACCTAACTGTGTAGGTGCTCTATGACAGTGGTGTAACTAGGAGGAGCAACAGACATGAAAAGAGGGTGTGTAAGGCATGTTGTAAGCACACTGGAGCCCTAAGGTGCAGAGATAAGCTTAGCTAAGCACAGCTAAGCAAGGGAGTGTGTCTGAGGCTGTATTGACTTATTCCATGAACTGAGGAGCATGTTCACACCCAGAGGAGGGCCATTTCTTACTGTTTACATAACCTAAATGGCACGTGCCTGGTCAAAAAAAAAAAAAAACAGAAATAGAAGGACTGTTTACATTTGGGCACCAGGTTTGGCAGTGCATCTTGGGGGTTAAAAGGGGAGGAAATGGGAAGGGAAAAAAAGAAAAAAAAAGGAAAATAGCAGAATGAAAGCAATCAAGTACAAATAACATAGCTAGCAAATGGAATGCATCATAGTCAGCTAATCATACAGGCAGCATCTGCATCACAACAGTATCAGGCAGCATCTGCATCACAACAGTATCAAGTATGGAAACACCTTACAGTCTGTTTTTTCCCACAAACTCTGCACCATTGGTTAAAACTTGCAGTGGAATTTTAACTGAAAAATGTTAGGGGCTACCATTCCTTTGATCCATCACTATGTGCTGGAGGCTGACGGCGGAGAGGAGGATAATGCTGACAACCACCACAGATCAAGGAGGAGGAGAAGAGTGTTCAGACACAGGGTAACTTACCAGGGGCTACATGATCTGGAGATAGTAGAGTGCTACAGGGTGGATAGAGACATGCTTCAGCAAATCACTGAGCTGTGCCTACCTCAACTCAGACCTAGAACCAACAGAGGGGAACCCATTCCAGTGGATACCAAGGTATGTGTAGCCTTAAGAATTCTAGCTAGAGGTACTTTCCAAAGACCTACTGGGGACATAATGTAGGTCTCACAGGCATCTGCATCCAGGGCACTCCACCAGTTCCTGGATGCCATACTATGACATGCCAGTGAGCACATTTACTTCCACAACACATGTGAGGAGAGAACCAGAAATATGTGTCTCTTCCACCATGTAGCAGAATGCCCAGAGGTACTGGGTGCCATAAACTGCACGCATATCCACATCAAAGCACCACCTGATGAACAGAGTAGGGTCTACATAAACTACAAGGGATTCCACTCCATCAACTGCTAGGTTGTGTGCAATGCCCAGGGAAATATCATGAATGTGTGTGCTGGCAGCCATGGAAGCTATCACGACTCCCACATCTGGCATTCATCACAGCTGTACCAGGCATTAACCAGTGGGGGCATCCTGTATGTGTCCCTTAACAATCCCCATATATGTGATATTGTTGCCAAATCAGCCACAGTGAGTGCAGTGACACACATGTTGAATGAACCAAGAAGTAACTTCCCCAAGCACCAGTTAACACAATCCAATTTTATTGAACGCTTTCGTCAGCATCAGTCAGCTAACTTCTTCAGAATAAAAACCCATTCAACTGAGACCATTATGTAGGGAAAAAAATCACATGACATCAAGGTTGATGGGTATTAAAAACCACTGAATAAAATATAAAGCACCAAACCATTTATAATAGTATTACAATAAACATTTAAAAACATTAACAGCACCAATAACCAAAGAGAAGCATTTTGTAATCCCCCAAACCAAACCTCTAGCATGAAAAATAAATAAAAATAAATGAAAATAAAAATAGAAATAAAGTCTTTTACATAAAAAACAGCAGCAACCTCTCAATACACATAATCTGTTACCCCAATACATTTAGTACACTTTTAAATCTGATAAGACCTTAGTTTCAAAAAGCTACTAAGACTAAGGGCATCACTGAGTCCTGGAAATTTGATGGTGTTAAGTTTAATCTGCCAAAACAACTCCCTGAACTCTAAATAATCTTCCCATGGACCACCACGTGGGTCATGTAGTGCTTTCTCAACAACCAAAAACTTGAATTCATGTCCAGGGAATTGGATAGTATGTTTGTATAAGGCACTATTACTATTACAAATCCTAATATCTCTGACATGCTCATAAATCCTCTCTTTCAAATATCTTTTAGTTAATCCCCGACAGTTACAACACAGGGCAGCATAAACCACTCCCTTAGTGGTACAACAATGCTTCCCTTGTGGTTTAACACAAATGTGGTTAATTTTAATTTTGGCATTAGTACAAATCATAGAACACTGGGCACAAAACCCACATTTTTTGTACCACCGTCCTGTATGTGTACCCCAGAGTTAACCTGTTCCAACAAGTTTTTAAACATAACTCCTCTTCTAAAAATAATGTGGGGATAGGGCCCTAATTTTTCCAAAATATCTGTCTAGGTATGAAAGATGCACCAATTTGTCCTAATAATGTCATATATCTCCTTGTGATCCTGGACAAATCTAGTGACAAAGGAAAGATTGTACCCATTAAAAATTTCCCCTTCCTATTTTTGATTTTGGAAGGTCTGATAATCTAAGGAAACACCCCCAGGAAACCCTTGCACATTTACCAAAGGTTGTAAAACACCTTCCTTCATCTTAACACAAACTTCTTCATAAATTACAATAATGATACTTAGGGGGTAACCTCTAGCCACCAGCATTTCTTCCATTGCTTCACTTTACTGTTCAAAGTCCTTATCCTTGGTTAACATACACGAAATCTGAACATATTGCCCTTTCACCAGCCCCCTCTTGACATGATCCAGGTGACTGCTTTGATAATGTAAAAGGCTATTGCAATATGTAGATTTCCTAAACAAATCACTTACAAGCCGTTTGTTAACCAAATCCTTCTTATGATGAACATCTAAGTAATTAATATCATTCTCTCTATAAGTGTATGTAAATCTAAGAAATGCTGTAGTGGTGTTTATGTAAAGCAGAAAATCTTCTACACTTTTAAGGTTCCTAGACAAAAAACAAATCATCAATGTACCGAAAATAAAAATTCCAAAAGCCCCTGAAAGGAGAATTTAGTAGATATTTTTGATATTTTCGTTCCCACACGAGCATGACAATATTTGCAAAAATGGGGGCACAACATGCCCCCATAACAACCCTAGACCTTTGTATGATAAATTGCCCCTCAAAAAAGGTAATGCCCAAAGGAGAATATTGTGCTTTTGACTCAATTATTACAAGAAATATCTCATGAAGCACCACATGGTTCTTGAAATAACAGTAATGTGTTGATTGATGGCAGCATACCTCCTGGACAAGGGCATTTGAACTCTGGGAGAGTGAGTGGTGTTTGAAGTGGTGCACAAATTTGTTCAGGTAATATATCTTTTCAAAGTTGGTTTGAAAGAGACTTTTTGTTTAATCAATCAAATGTGAATGCTAGTCAAAGGGGGACTTTTCAACAGACGTTGTCCGCTTTTGAAAGCAAATTGATTAAATGCCGAAAATTACAGGTCGAGAATGCCTACTTTCACAAATGCATCAACAACAGGCTGGTCCCCAAAGGGCTTCCTTACTGGAAGTTTCCTAATGGGTTAATTCCTGACTCTACCCTGCACAAGGATTTAATAGCCTTGTTTGATCAGCAAGGCACCAAATTAATGCACCTACTCATAAAACATAATATTTCTCTTATTGACTCCTTACATGCTGAGTTGACTGATCTTGACAAAAAGCTTCATGAAGATCTTTTGTTTGAGCATTCTATTTTAGCATATAAAAGTGTGCTTGATAAATCTGATAAATTGGCAGAGGAAGACCAATTGCAGAAAGGGAAGAAATTGGATCAAGATATTAAGGCTTACCAGGCAGGTTATGCCTATCCTAAGCCTTCTCATAGGAATTATACCAACACAATGACCAGCCAGTCAGACAACAATCAGGAAGTTTGTGTGGGTGGAGCTGAACAGCAACCGGCCAATCATCCCCCTCTGGGGCGGGATTTTCCCCGAAGATCTGAAAGGATACGAAACCAGACGAGGCGACCCCAATATCAGTCTTCATGGAATTGACAATGAGGGAGACAGGAGAGCTTTCCCCATCAGAATGGGCAATTCCACCAAAACAGGTGGAATTAAATTTAAACGTCAACTGTTTAGGCCACGAGCAAACAAGACTAACAGGTAATGACTTTAACAACATACAAGTTTTGGGGTGAGAAACCAAAGGGGTTTTTAATGAAGGTGACGAGGTTGTATAAACCACATATGCCAATGCACAAGGAGACTTTACTGTCTATAATTATTCTCCTAAAACTTTTGACTCTGGTATAGCTAAATTGTTCAGTAAAGGTTTCAGCTTTGTCCCAACCCAAAGGGCTAAGCTTGTGGAATTGATTTTGGACTTGAAATGCTTTGTCAGGAAACTGAACTTTAAGTTACTATTTTACAATGTTTTGCACATTGAGAAAACTATTTTGGTACGGAAACATAGTGTCTACAACACCCCCTTAGTTAACAATTTGGTTCTTTTTGAATCTATGTCTGACTTTGAATTTAGAAATTTATTGAAATGCAAGGGCAACCAAGGCCCACATAATTTAAGTTCACACGAAATGGTGTTGCTTAAGAAATTGATTTCCGACAAAACTGTACGGGTAATGAAACCCGACAAAGGGGGAGGGGTAGTTATAATGTCCAAAACAGACTACAACAACAGAATTAATGTGTTGTTGTTAGATGGGACTACCTATGTAGAAGTTTCTGTTAATTATGTCAATATTTCCCATTACAAAATTGATTTGGCCCTAAAAGATTTATTAGACTAAGGCCAAATAGATACTAATGTTTATAATTTTTTGAATGTTAAGTACCCTAGGGTACTGAATATTTTCGGTATCCCTAAAATACATAAAGACCTGTAAGATCCACCTATGAGGCCTATTGTTAGTGTGGCTGGTTCTAAGACCTATTTTATTGGGAAATATATTGACTTGATTTTGAAAAATGTTTTGAAAGATGAGCAACACATAGGGATTGATTCCTATCATTTCTTAAGTAAATTGAATCAATTATATTTTGATCATGAAGTATGTTTTCTTACAGTTGGTGTCATCAATTTGTTTAATGTCATTCCACATCCAATGGGCCTTGAATGGTTTGAAGAATTTCTGTTTGACAGCAAAGCATTTAGCAACAATGATGTTTCAGTTTTAGTTTGTTTAATGGAATTAGTTTTAATGTACAATTTTGTCTTTTTTTGAAAGGCAATTTTTCATACAAAAGACTGGGGTTGCTATGGGGACATGTGCCTCCATTTTTACAAATATTATCATGCTCATGTGAGAACGAAAATATGTACTAAATTCCACTTTCAGGGGCTTTTGGAATTTTTATTTTCGGTACATTGATGATTTGTTTTTTGTCTGGGATGGGGTCCTTAAAAGTGTAGAAGATTTTCTGCTTTACATAAACACCACTACAGCATTTCATAGATGTACCTACACTTATATAGAGAATGACATTAACTACTTAGATGTTCCTCTTAAGAAGGATTTGGTTAGCAAACCGCTTATAAGTGATTTGTTTAGGAAATCTACATATTGCAATAGCCTTTTACATTATCAAAGCAGTCATCCGGATCATGTCAAGGGGGGGCTGGTGAAAGGGCAATATGTTCGGATTTCATGTATGGTAACCAAGGATGAGGACTTTGAACAGCAAAGTGAAACAATGAAAGAAATGCAGGTGGCTAGAGGTTACCCCGTAAGTCTCATTATTCCAGTTTATGAAAAAGTTTGTGTTAAGAGGAAGTGAGGTGTTTTTCAACCTTTGGTAATGTGCAAGGGATTCCTGGGGGTGTTTCCTTAGATTATCAGACCTTCCAAAATCAAAAGGAAGGGGATCCTTTTAATGGGTACAATCTTTCTTTTGTCACTAGATTTTCCCAGGATCACAAGGAGATATATGACATTATTAGGAAGAATTGGTGCATTTTTTATACCCAGACAGATATTTTGGAAAAATTAGGGCCCTATCCCCACATTATTTTTAGAAGAGGAGTTACTTTTAAAAACTTGTTGGAACAGGTTAACTTTGGGGTATGCATACAGGATGGTGATACAAAAAAGTGTGGGTTTTGTGCCCAGTGTTCCATAATTTGTACTAATACCAAAATTAAAATTAACCACATTTATGTTAAACCACAAGGGAAGTATTGTTGTACTACTAAGGGAATGGTTTATGCTGCCCTGTGTTGTAACTCTCAGGGATTTTATATAGGGAAAACTAAAACATGTTTGAAAGAGAGAATTTATGAGCATGTCAGGGATATTAAGATTTGTAATAGTAATAGTGCCTTATACAAACATACTATCCAATTCCCTGGACATGAATTTAAGTTTTTGAGAAAGTACTATAGGACCCACGTGGTGGTCCATGGGAAGATTATTTAGAGTTCAGGGAGGTGTTTTGGCAGATTAAACTTAATGCCATTAAACTTCCAGGACTCAGTGATGCCCTTAGTCTTAGTAGCTTTTTGAAACTAAGGTCCTATCAGATATAAAATCAGGGGCAGCTCATGTTATAGGACTGCAGGACAGCAACCGCCCCACCTGTGAAGGAAAGAAAACAAAACAAATCGCGAAGTCCCAGAACTCCTGTAGAAAGAAAAAAAGAAAAACAATTGCAAAGTCCCAGAACTCCGTGCATGCATGCTTGCAGTTCCTGAACTCCAGACTGCTGTGTCAGCAGTCCGGATAGGGGGAAAGGCATCTCTGTCCTGCTGATGCCCAGAAGTCTGTGCAGTGATGACTGCATAGAATGGAAGAACTCTGGACTGCATCATCTGCAGGCTGGAGCCTACTCTCTCAGGGAAAGGAGGAGACTGGAACACTGAGAACAAGCTTGCACAGGACGGGGAAAGGGAAACCAGCCATTAGCTTGCACAGAACTGAGGAGACTGGAACAAGCTTGCATGGGATGGGAACACTGAATGGGACTGAGAACACATTGAATTCAGGTACTGTGTGTAGCCGTTCGGGACTGAGAAGGGTGTGTGCGTGTGTGTGTGTGTGTGTGTGTGTGTGTGTGTGTGTGTGTGTGTGTGTGTGTGTGTGTGTGTGTAAAATGGCCCAGTTGCTATATACTGGTGGCTAGAGAGAACACACATGGTGGTGGGTAGCGAATACCTCAGGCTTGTGCAGGTGGCAAGGACCTGAATTCCCTACTCACTACCATTTGTAAAAAATTTGCAGATTTTTGCCTCATATTTTTTCTGTTCTGTTCCTCATAAAATCTGTGATTTCTGTATTTTTGTTTCCTTATACAGTTAGTAGTGCAGTGGTGCAGTGGTGGCATTGTTGCCTGACAGTTATAGGTTCTCTGGTATGATCCTTGGCTGGGGTGCCTTCTGTCTGGAGTCTACATGTCCTCCCATCTTACAAAGACATGCGTTTGGAGTGTTTCTCCCTGTGCCTCTGCTGAACATTGGCTTTTGTTCCAAGTCAGACTATCCTGGTTAACAAATGTAAAACTGGCTTTTGTTCCATGTCAGACTTTCCTGGTTAACAAATGTTAAATAAATAAAAATAGCAGACATTTGAATTTCAGACTTCATATTCTTCAGAGTGCATGGTAACACAAAACATTTTATTCTAGCAATTTTCTAAGTTTATAAGATGGATATTTGAAATTTGTCCCTATTTTTGGGACTGTATTCCCCCATTATTGGCTTCATCCAGGTTTTTTGTGCTAAGATTGAGAGCTATGGTGAGAACTGAATTCACTGAATATGTTTGGGAGCTGAATTTCCCCATTACTGGCTTTGTCCAGGTGTTTTCTTTTTTGCTAAGAGGTTGAGAGGTATGGTGAGAACTGAATTCACTGAATATGTTTGTGGGCTGTATTGCCCCATTATTGGCTTTGTTCAGGTGTTTTGTGCTAAGAGGTTGACAGCTATGGTGAGAACTGAATTCACTAAATAGTAACCATTTAACTTTCAGTCTTCCTCTCCTTCACAAAGCAGCTGATTTGGCATAGTGGTATGTTACTCTGACTGATTTGCATAGGTTCCTGGGTTCAAGACATGGCAGTGAAATTTATGGTGGTAACACAGCATTCTATTCTAGCAACATTCCAACATTATACAAGCAATGTTTAAAATGTGTCCCTGGTTTTTGGGCTTTTCCCTCTCCCAATAAATTTTGGCTTTTTCCAGATCTCTTGTGCTGCAAAGTTCAGAGATACAGCTGAGTGTCGAGTAGATTTTACAAGGAGCTGAGAGCTGCAAGTGAACAAAAGTTTAGTGCTGCTTAACCTGAGTCTGCTTGCATTGTTCATAGTACAACAGGCAATGTACTTGCTTTTGATGCCGAAGGCTGTGGGTTCTACTCCCGCAGTAGGTAGATACCTTGCTGATACTGTACTGTGTTGTAAAGGGGGTGAATGCTGCAGTCCTTTTTGGCAAAGATACCTAGTAACTATGAATCTGTTATCAGTTTGCCATCCATTCTCTATTGAATATTACTAGCTTATTTTTTTAATGCAACATATGCAATTTATTCCTCAATGGCAACAGGTACTTTACTTGTAGATGAAACAATGAAATATAAAGTTGCTTGCTAGCAGCAATCTCTTCATTCGTTACAGATTTCTTTAATGTGGAATTATTTAGATGACTTTTGCTTCTTCAGATATTGTGCATATTTACTGATACTGGTGGACTGTAGAAGTATGAGTAGATTTTTATGATGGAAATGTTCTGAACTGGGCAGTTTTGTCATTATTGGTGAATGCATTTTGTTTCATTATTTACTGGAAAATGTTCAAAACAATAAATTTAAAATGTCCTCTAACAGCTGTATTGTATTGTACAAGGAATATAATTTAATGCAATCAGGAAGGTGTATCAAAGAGCACGTGTATGTTTCATGTGGAAGGGGCCTATGATTTGAAAACAGCCCAACGTTAAACTTTATCTGCCACTGGCAAAATGTATTTTCTTTGAATGTGGGTTTCAATGCTATTTCAATGAATGTGAGTTTCAAGGGTAGAGAAGTTTTAAGGCTAAGTCTATTTTCATTGTGAGACTGCATTGCTCTGTTTAGCAGATATCTATTAGTGTTTGTGCTGTAAAATGCAAAATAAAACTTTCAAATGAAATCCAAATCATCGCAGAAGTAAAGCAGTATGCACATTACAGTGTTTATGGTAAATGTGGCAAAATAACTAAGGAATGGGACATTGGAATGGCTGCTGGGGGAGGCTCCATTCGACTATGATTTTGTGAGGGGGGAAGGGTGGCAAACTCAAAGACAGCCCCGGCTGAACTATACCTCTCAACTGTCCAGATTTTTGCAGAATGAATAGATTTTTGCTTCTTATTTTTGGTTTGTTCCTCATAAAATTGTGGTTTTCTGACAAATCATTTAGGAATGAAGTCACTAAATAATGACAGACATTGAGTTTCAGACATCATAACCTTCAGAAAAATGCATGCTAAAGCAAGACCTGTTATTCTATCAACTGTCTTAAGTTTATACAAGAGCAATTTTTAGTACTGTTTGTATGTTCCACCAATATATTTGGCCTTGTCCAGAGTTGCTGCATTAAGAGGTTGAGAGGTACATGCAAATAAATCGTTTATAGAATTAGAAATAACCAAACCTCTCAACTGTCCCCAATTGTGGCTCAAAATGTTGTTCTTCCCCTAATAACCCCTCCGCAAAATGGCAGTTTTGGAAGAAAACGTGGAGGGTTTACAATTATAAATAACTGTAATGATCAGAGTTGTAGATTACTTTAATATCAGAAATGCATGTAGATTCTCTTATTTTGCCAGCTGCTTAAGTTAACAGTACTAATTTTAAAAAGGTGTCCCTTATTTGACAGGTTCCTAGCTGTATTGTGTGGCAATTTTATACTTTTCCATCACATTTTTGGTCTGTTTTTCATAAAATTGTTGGTTTTCTGGAAAATTAGTGGCAAATCATTAAAGATTGAAGTTAGAAAATAATGGCAGACATTTAAGTTTCAGATTTCATACCTTTTAGAAAATTCATACTAATGCAAGACCTACCACTATTCTAAGTTTGTAAGAGCAATATTTAAAAAAAATGTCCTTATTTTTGGCCCTGTGTCCCACTTCTATGTATGGCTTTGTCCAGATTTCTTGCTCTGAGGTTGAGAGGTATGAGTGTCAGAGCCATCACCGTCACCCAAAGACATTTCAAACTGTGACATACTTGTTGCACCCCACTCCCCCATGTAGTGATTCTGGATATGTCCAAGCAAGGCAAGGAGCAGTTATGCAGTGTAAGTGTGCAGAGTATTCCCCCATCCAAGGTAGACACAAGTATGACAGTGGCTTTTCATCTGCCCTTGATTTTGCAGAATGTTCTGGTTTTCTGTCATATTTTTATACTGTTGATTTATGCTTCTTATTATTCAGAAAATGAATTCTGTCACAGTGCCCTGTTGCTCTGTGTTTAAGTAGCAATGCTTTAATGACCATCAGGCAAGCTTATCAGAGATTGTAAGATGCAAGTAAGCCTTAATAAGCATACTGTTTTAAAGAATTACCAACATTGAAAGCCTTTTTGTTGCTGCAATGCAGAGAATATTTACATAAGCAGATAACATATAAGCCTTAGGTACTGAAATGCATATGACAGTATTTGTAATAAAGGACAGGATTACAGTATTTTCAGAAGCTCATTACATTTGTTGGAGACTTTTTAAATTATTTCTTAAATATATGTGTCACTACATTTGTTGTCTCTATCCTTGGTATTAAAATAATACCAAACTACCCTCCAAAAGACTGTCTACTTGATGTTGTTCGACTGTTCTGCCCAGTGATGCTTTTCACTAACCTTGGTATCCGAACCCAGGTTAATGTAGCCAAAACACACTTACTCATGGATGTCTAGTTGTCCTCTTGCCAAAATGTTTCTAAATATATATTTAAGAAATAATTTAAAAAGGATAGTTCCTCACAAATTTAGATGAATTATATTGGTATAGGAACTGTTTTTGACCAATGCAAACATCACGTTTCGTATGCAGAGTTTTGCAAAGACATGAATGGAGTTGTTTGACAATGAATTGTGCATTTTGTATGTCAATCTTTATTTTTTCATTATAGTAGTATATGTAACGAGATATGAATTCAATAACTGTTTTGTATTGATTTTTTATATATTGTGGATGAGAGAATGGTATTGTAATGTTTTTAAGAAAGTATGTTATTTTATGTAAAATGAGTGATAAAAAGTTAGCATTTCTTTCATATTGCAACTTTATCCGTCAGGTTTGATAGCTTAAATCTGATGTTTTGAAATAAGTAGATAAAAAATACACTTAATATCATGTATAGTCAAATAGATATAACATTTATGGTATCAATTGCATTCATTTACTGTTATAAATAATTTTTCACTGCTGATAGAGAAAGTCAATTGATGACATCATTTCCTGTAAGCACTTTATAAAAGACTCAAGCATGAGGGGGCTTGTTGTCTTTGTTTCTGAAGAAGTTCACGGAAAATAAAGTGAAAGAAAGCGCTAGTTTTCATTGCCTCTATTGTGGATTATTCTACGTTCATTGTCCTTTCAAGTCTTCAATTTGTTTTTTCGGCTTAGTCCGAAATTTGTACATACCACAAACTTGTCATACACAGTATCATTCATGCCCTCATCAACTGCATCAGGGTTGAGTGTATGGGAAAGAAATGTCAGGGCCAACAGGTGCTGATAGGTGAATCTGTTGCAGTTAATGCAATGGCTATGCTTGTGAGGGACCTGCTGACAGCACTGCAGTAACCTGTTCTATATGTATGTGCCTGTGGTACTACATAACACTGAGGTGACATGTCTGAACCCTACCTGTCTGTGACAAGGGGTATGTATGCCAGGTCACACTGTGTGACAGTGTCCCTCACACACTGTTGCATGCATACACACCTGGTACATGTACATATAAAGCTGTACCTTGCCTATGACACGGTCCGTGTATTTCCACTCTGCCTTACTCCCTCTTGGTAATGTCTGCAGGGCCACAGCCTGCAGACACACAGACACCTGGAACACAAACAGAATACAGCATGTCAGACTACATTCAGTCAGTGGTACTAACAGCAATAATGCATCCTGGCTAATAAGGCACATACACCTGTATATGTACCCATAACAAATGCAGGCAGACAGCACCTTACATAGTATTACATAGTTACACTGTACTATATTCACCCTGTGCATTAAACACATATTAGCATATCCCTGCATCTATGGTATGGATGAAAGGGATGTGGCACAATTATCATCATATGCACAGGGTGTGGTGTGGCTTTGCCAAAGGCCTAGGCTAGGCCATACGATTGATATCATGTGTGTGTGTGTGTGTGTGTGTGTGTGTGTGTGTGTGTGTGTGTGTGTGTGTGTGTGTGTGTGTGTGTGTGTGTGTGTGTGTGTGTGTGTGTGTGTGTGTGTGTGTGTGTGTGTGTGTGTGTGTGTGTGTGTGTTAGGAGGGGTATCCAATAGATGGGCTGTGCAGAGGTGCTGTGTGTGTCTGGAGGTGACCTCCCTGTGATACAGATGTGTATTTGTATGTATGCACACAGATGCACCATGTAGCTGCCCTACACAGGGGTATGTTTGACAGCTGTAGACTGTACATGGCAGGGTGTCAAGTTCACTGTCTCTGGCCATGGACATGGGAACTGGTCCTGCCAGGGGTATCACTGGCACCACCAGGCACAAGGACAGATGCAGTACTGCTTCCTGATGGTGACTGCTGTATGCTGGATCCATGCCCCTGAGAGGACCAGCCAGGACCACATGCCCATGGCCTGCTCTGCTGTGATGTGGACAGCAACCCCCCCCTTTGGTAGTGCTGGTGTCACTGCCACTTCAGGAGTGTGAAAGTGCACAGCCCTGTAGACTCTCAACTGTTGTCGTTGCTGACCTACGTCCACGTGGCTGATGCCCATCTCCCACAACACTCCCTAGCACAGACATGCCACAGTCAAGGATTGCCAAGGTCTCACCCCACTGTCTATTCATGACCTCAGTATTTTGATGTGTGGCCTCAACAAAGTCATGTATGTCACCACGTAAATCAGGAAGAGTTGCATCCACCACCCTGAGTATTTGTCTGGTGTGGCATTCACTATTTGCCTGTGCAACCATGACAGCCCAAAACATGCATCTGGTGACACCTGCTGTGGCACTTACAACAGTGGCTTGATGAGCAGCAGCCCTCCTGTGAGCACTCCTGTCCATCCACCTGGGTGGGACCTTGCCTGCACTCTGGTTATGGCCAGTGTCTACACTCACACCTGCCATAGTCACCACACTAGCCTGTTCCATGCCACCACCTGACAACTGTCCATCATCTGTGGCCACTGTGATGGGTATGTGCGGGCACTGTCACTGTGTGCGGGGATGGTGTGGACAAGAGTGGGATGCCAACCAATGGCACAGATTCAGCCCCTGACAACCCCGCCTGTACCTCACTATTTCTATCATCATTGTCTGAGTCTGCAGAGACAATGACATCAGTTTCCAAGTGGGAGGGACCCAGAACTACATTGCCACCTAAGAGGGGAAGACAACATATGTACATTAATACCTGCACTTTGAGGTTGGCTGGTATACACACACACACACACACACACACACACACACACACACACACACACACACACACACATATGCACACACACACACAGACACACACACAAATGCACACACACAAATGCACACACACACACACACACACACACACACACACACACACACACACTTACAGGTGAGGTGGCACAAATCTGTTACATAGACCTCACATTACCCAAATGGTGATATGCATGACACATGGCCCTCAACCTCATGCATTGCAGCCAGTTTTACTAAATGTAACTAACAATATAGAGCTCTGGGATATGTGAGTAGTGTTAGTAGGTGATAGCTCTTCCTCAGCACAGACTGCACCCATATACACATCATTGCTGTTCACCTGTATAGCACAGTGGCAAGTACTACAGAACATACCTCACAATTGTACAGATCCTTGCAGGATGTGTAGATGTCTGGCTCATATGTTTGGTCTGTTTCCCATAACCCCTGTGTTTGTCTGATACATAACTGGGATGGTCTGAGGAGTCACGTCACTAATTAATGACATACATTTGAGTTTCATACCTCCAAACCAGCAGTAAATGTATGGTCACACAATTCTGTTACACCACCAACCTTTTAAACTTACAGTGGATATGATAAGTGTACACAGCCCTGTTAATATGCCATGTTCTTGTAATATATAAGATGAGACCACAATAATGCATTTAAATATATTACCCACCTTTCATGTAACATATGACCTGTGCATTCCAATCGATAAACAAACAAATGTGTTATGTGTAAAATATAATGAATGAAATATGTACAATATGGCGGTTGCATAAGTGTGCACACCCTTAAAATGATACCTTTTTGAAGCACTTTGTAAGTGACTTACAGCATTCACTCTTCTGGGAAAGGTGTCTACCAGTATGGCACATCTTGGCTTGGCATTATTTTTCTACTCTTCCTTGTAAAGGTCCCCCAACTCTGTTAGATTGCAAGGGCAGCTCGTATGCACAACCCTCGTCAGGTCACATTGGGGCTTTGCTATCAGGTTTAGGTCGAGGCTTGGTGTGACTACTGTGTGTAATGGAGATGGGATAACATGCCTGTGTTCATGTAAGATGCAACCAGGAATGGTATCAGCCTTATGGAGACCTCTGTGTGTTGCCTTTGAGAGAGCATTACAGACCTGCTTCCTGATCATGAGGGGAGGGGGGCAGGTGCTGTACATGCACATGGGTACCTATGGGGGACAGGGGGTGAAGATTACACTTCATCTGTCTGCAGCCAGTTGCCTATATCTATGGCATATGTGTATGTGGTGTTATTGACCACCACTACAGAACAGATATGTGTGTTGCCTATGGAATTGCAGACATGTCTGGAAGGCCTAGTGACTGGCCTTGGTGGATGTATTCAGTTTGCACTCAAAGACAGCCTTACTGTACATCACCTGTGACCTTATTTGCTTGTGCAGAACAAGGTGACATGGCTACCAATGACGCACCTGTTTCTTCTTGGCCCACCCTGCGATTATTTCCACCTATGATGGTAGTTGTATATTGCTGCTGTCCACCAGAGACATTCAGCCTACATTGAGGGGGTTGATGTTGTTCTTTCAGGTATTGCTGAGGCCATCCAGCTATGTAGGTGCCCACATAGTATTGTGGTGTGAGCCTGGACACTGCTGCTAGTTCCAACATATGGGACGTCCTTCATGTGGGCCTTGCACCTTTTCCTTGCCTGTGCAAGGGACATTATGGAGGTGTGAGGGCTACAGCTTCACAGACAGTAGGTGGGAATACGTCACAGGACAGGACATGTGGAGACAGCCCAACAACATGAGGGACAAAGCTCCAGAACTGGGTACAGATTGTATGTCACTACTGCTGTTATACACATGGGGAGGTTACTAAATTGACAGGGCTCATCTGGACATGCATTTACTGAGTGACTTGACATCTGACAATGATATGCCACTGACATACCTCTCAACTGGCATGTTGTCCAGAGAGTGACCAGAGGTTTGCCTGTTATATTTGGATGGTTCCTCAAATAATGTCTGGTTGGTAGGATAATGTGAAGATTGTAGTCACTAACTGTTGACATCCATTGGTGTTCCACACATATCCTTCAGGGATGTTATGTACAACAACATATGTAACACTGGCTACTGTTTCAGTTTGTGGCACCATTATGTGTGATATGTCCCTCTTTCTGGCCCCCTGTCCCCCAAGTACGTCATGCAGTCTCCAGATGTCTTGCACTATGAGGTGTAGAGGTATGGTATATCATTAATTACCAACTGCACTCCAGTTATCATCCCAGTGACCTAGCAGACTCCTGGCCATTGTATGCAGCAGTGGGCAATGGTTCCACACCTAGGAAATTCTGTGGAGATCTGTACATATGACAGTTATGTTTGTCTGGCCATTGTGAACAGATTGCCAAGATTGTGTAGCAGTGTTGTGTGTAGATGTTTGTTGGGCTGGGTAGGGAGAGTAGCAGATGTGAATGCCATACATCCTTTTCCTATCTGACTGTGCATGCTGCTATGGCTGCTGGTGGTCCATCAGGTCTGTATGCTTGTAGGGGCAGATTGTGAAATGTCCTGTAACACCTCAGGATTCCCAGTACACTGTGATTTTGTTCAGTATATGTCAGTATAGTGTGTGACTGGCAATCAGGATATAGTTGTTCAGACAGTCGTTGCAGTCTGGAGTTCATTTTTGGGTACTGGTATGTTGCTGTGACTGGTGCAAATGTTTTTGGGTGGACATCTTTACACCACCATCTGCTTTTCCATCCCTGTAGTGCATGCTATATTTGAATATACATGGGTAATTGCCCAGAGCTGATGTGGGGGAGTGACATGATGGTCTTACCGTGCTTCCTAAGGTGCTGGGTGACATGTTTGGCATCTATCAGGGGATTTCCATTCTGTTACATGACTGCGGTCATACCTCTACACAGTCCAGAGGCCTAGACACTGTCCAGATGTATGGCTCCTATGTTTGGTCTGCTCTCCAGAGGGTCGTTGTCCTTGGCTAATCAGTAGGATATTCTGGGGAATGCAGTCAGTACATACTAACATCCATTTGTGTTACTGACTTCATATCCCTCAGAAAAGATGTGTGACAACAAACCAGTAACACCAGCAAATGTTTACATTTATAACAGCAATATGTCCAATATACTCCTGTGTTTGGGCCTCTGTCTCTCAGTTATGTCAGGCTTTGTCCAGATGTCATGTACTAAGAGGTTCAGTGGTATATAGTATCATTATTTATTGCCTTCATTCCTGCTACCATCCCAGTGATGTCATAGACCCCCAGAAATGTAACAAGGATGAGGCCATAGATATGAGTCCTGTGCCTATACATTCCACGGGAAACTGTACATTTGAGAAGTCTGTGCATGTCTGGCCATTGTTCACAGACTGTCAGGGTTGTGTAACAGTGTAGTGTGTACATGTTATTTGAGCTGTGTAGGGTGGTACATGTGAGCGTCATGGGCCCTTTCTATCTGACTGTGCATGCTGCTCCAGTTTCTGGTTCCCTATCGCCTGTATATGTTTGTATTGGAAGACCTTGACATATACTGTAACATCTCAATATTCCCACTATACTGGGATTTGGAGCAGTATATGTAGGGGTAATGTTTGAGTGACAAACAGGATATTGCTGCTCACACAGTCATTATACTGTAGTGTTCAGTTTGCTTACTGGTATGTCACTGTGACTGTAGTGCAATTGGTTGTGGGTATGCACTTTTACACCAGTGTCTGTTTTCCACTAGTGTTACATCCCTGTAGTGCCTGTTATATTTCCAAATTCATGTGTACAGCCCCAGAGCTGGATTTAGGTAGTGTTATGACAGTCTGATTGTGGTTTGGATGTTGCTTGTTAGCTGAGTGTAGTTTCCCTAATGTTGTTTTATGTCCACACATTCGTAGGATGTCCAGTTGTCTGGCTGATATCATCGGTCTGGTCCCCATAACTGTTATGTATTCCTGACACATCAGTGGGATGTTGTGGGGATTGAGGTCACTAACTAATGAGAAGCAATTGAGTCGTAGACTTGTGATATTTCAGTCAATATATGTTAGGACATACAGTTGTACTACATCAGCTTTCGCAGCTTATCTACTCACATATTTTGGATATATCCCTATTTTCATGCCTTTGTCCCCCCACTTTGTCAGGCTTGGTCCAGATTCATTGCACTAAGGGGTTCTGAGCATACCTCTCCACTACCAGGATTTTCACAGAATGTCCAGATGTTTGGCTCATACTTTTGTTCT
Organism: Protopterus annectens; assembly: GCF_019279795.1. Taxonomy (NCBI): domain Eukaryota; kingdom Metazoa; phylum Chordata; order Ceratodontiformes; family Protopteridae; genus Protopterus; species Protopterus annectens. The sequence goes on along the minus strand of NC_056738.1, from coordinate 551,828,700 downwards.
GTTCCACAATTTATTTGTATTTGTCTTGTAAATCACTGTGAGGATCCAAGGATTTATGTCAGTAAATAACGACATAACATTTCAGTTTTCATCGTAATGTCATTCAGTAATTGTCTGCTAAAATGCACCCTGTTGCTGTAGCAAATGTCTTTGTTTCTAACAGCAATAGTTGAAATATGTCCCTATATCTGGCCCATCCCCCCTTTTACAGCATTTGTACAGGTGTCTTGCACTAAGAGGTTGAGAGGAATGGTTCTGAGGTCTGACTGCACTGCATGTCTTATATATATATATATATATATATATATATATATATATATATATATATATATATCTCCCATCTCCATTCTCATCAATAGAACCATCAGTAAAGGACACATCCCTAAAATCTGGAAAGTAGCCCATATTATCCCTCTTCACAAGGGTGGGAACTCTACTGAACTCTCCAATTACCGTCCCATGGCCCTACTTTTTCCCTTAACAAAGATCTTGGAAAAATGCATCCACAGACAATTGCTAGACCACCTAATATAAAATAACTGACTTTCAAACTCTCAACATGGTTTCAAACCTTCCCACAGCACTACTACTGCCCTCCTTTCCTTTACTGACTGTATTAACAAAAACTGTAACCTCAATATGCTTTCCTCTGCATTGTTTATAGATCGGTCTAAGGCATTCGATATGGTAAATCACCAGATACTTATAAATATCCTTAAATCCCTGTCACTAGATGCACTAGCTATAAAATGGTTCCAGTCCTACTTAGATAACAGACAACAGGTTGTACGCTGGCATGACATTCTATCTACCCTTCTGCCCATTAACATTGGTGTTCCTCAAGGGTCCATATTAGGGCCTCTCCTGTTTTCTATATTTATCAATGACCTTTAGCTAGCAATCCCCCAGGCTACATGCATACAATATGCAGATGATTCCACATTTATATGCTCAGCCACATCGATATCTGAACTTCACTCCCTTACCCAAAATGTGTTTAACACAGTTGAACAATGGTTTACACAGCACTGTCTCCTTCTGAACCCCAAAAAAGCTAAACTCCTCCTTTTTACTCCTACTTGTAAGTCCCCCCCAATAGACTTCACAGTAACATCCAATAATGGTACTCTCGTATCCTCAGATCCAACTACCAAACTATTAGTTATCACCATAGATAACAACCTTAACTTCGACACCTATATTAACAATACTCTAAAATCTGTTAATAGAAAACTAGGCTCTCTCTCTACAGGATCAAACCCTTCCTCTCTCTTGCAGCTAGAATAACTATTGCTCACACCCATCTAATTTCTACTCTCCTCTATGCATCACCCATATATACTAATCTCTCTAAAAACAACCTTAATAAAATGGAAAACTTCCACAATAGCATAGCCAGATTTGCTACAGGTAAGCCTTTCAGAACCCACCACTGTTTTAATCTAAAGCAGCTAGGATGGCTTGAATTACAAAATCAGCTTAAATTACACCAACTGACCATTGCCCATAAAACTCTTTACCAACCTACCAATGCCCCTATACTATCTACCCTCATTACCCCCTAAAACCATTTAAATATCTTATGATCATCACATGAACTTCTTGTAAATATTTGTAAATCAAACAACAGGGTTGGGGACTCTCTCTTCTCTAATACTGTTGGAAAATCCTGGAACCTTCTTCCTAATGAACTTTCCTCTCTTCCCCCTATATCACTCTTTAAAACCAAATTTAAACTTTTCCTCAGAACACACTGGTTGTGCCCCTGTACTAAACCTGACTGATCAACTAGCTCTTCTTACTTGGTTCAACCTACCCTCCTCTTCTCAGTAATCAAGTTCCTTTTCTTAATAATAACTTACCTTGTCCTTCTATACTATTACTTACATCTTCAGAATCTCATTAAGGAGACTACTTTTACTAATATATTGTATAATTTCAGCTCCTACTTTTTCTTTATGACTACTTGTATACTAATATATTGTATAATTCTGCTGCCATCTTTTTCTTTATGATGTATTGCAACTACATTTTGTATTGTATTAACTGTATCTGTATATTTTGCACTATGTTATAAACAAATTACCTCTGATTATTCTCTGTACTGCACCTGCAATGTTCATTGTATACATTAATTTTTGTATATGTGATTTTGTTTGTTTCCTCGGAGCTTATCTCCCTGGGTCTCTACTGAAAATGGACATATATCCAGTTAGACTAGTCTGGTCAACAAATGTTAAATAAAAAATAAAAAAATACATTATATATATATATATATATATATATATATATATATATATATATATATATATATATATATATATATATATATATATATATATATGTATATATGTATATATATATGTATATATATATATATATATATATATATATATATATATATATATATGTATATATATATATATGTATATATATATATATATATATATATATATATATATATATATATATATATATATATATATATATATATATATGTATATATATATATATATATATATATATATATATATATATATGTGTGTGTGTGTGTATGTTTATATACAACTCATGAATGATTCCACAGAGCTTTCTCCCTAATGTTGTATGCCTCTATTGCATGATATATTTGATAAAGCAACATTAATTTGTATAGCTCAGATGGTGTAGTGGTACATTTATCTGGCTATAGTGTACAGGCTCATGGGTTTGAGATTTGGGACTGATTTTTTTCCTTAATGTTAAATTACCAGAATGCATGATATGTTTGTAAAGCATTACAGATTCTTGCAGCTCAAATTGTGTAGTGGTACATTACTGTGATTGTAGAGCATTGTGGGTTTGAGACTTAGCAGTACTGGCTTTTTCTTTCTGGGCAGAACAAGGTCTGATGGATACAGAGTGATTAAGGCACCTTTAAGTAGTTGTAAGCGGGTGTGACATATAATTTTATGTTTACCTTCCATGACATCCCTGTATGTGCTTTCATTAAATTATATTCTTGTGTGACTATACTGTATGGGACACTTGTGTTTATATGGGGGGGTTCACATCTTTTCTAGACTGACATCTCACTTTTGGACCTGCTACACTACCCTGGACTACCCTGGTTCACAAAAAGTTCCTACATTATTTCAGTTTCCAAAAATTACTTTAACACTACTTTCCCATAGAAAAATAAGTTGTCTCTTTTGGTACTTGAACCATCAACTTCTGTATGCAAAACCAGGACTTTAACCATTAAACTATCGCAGCTTGGAAATTTAATTTCTATATTTGCATTTATCTCCTAGGGAATGCTTAAGCTATGCTAACCAGACAGCCATAATGCAGACACCCACTTAGCTACACTTAAACATTCCTTAGGCTAGAAAAAAAAGTTTATATTATTATGCTATATAAGTGAGTCTTGTGGTGTTCTGACAACTCATTGAAGACTGCAATCATGAAGTAATGGCATTCATTTGGCTTTCAGGCTTCTATCCTTCAGGAACTCCTGCTAATACATATCCCCGTTTTTTATCAATTTTCTAAGTGTGTGGGTCAGTTTTGCTGACGTGTCCCTAATATATTATTTATTCCCCCCATTATTTGTGCCTTTGTCAATATGCACTGCTGTGAGGAAATATTGGCATACATTTGCTTTCAGACATCTACCCTTCCATAATTCATGTTAATGCATAACCTGTTCTCTATCAACTTTCTATGTTTGTAAGGGCTATATGTGTGTTTTCTCAGTTTTGAGGGATTTATCCCCGCTATGTGTGCATTTGCACACATTTCCTGCTTTAGCAGGGTGCAGAAGTGTCATACAACACTTTAGCAATGCAGGGGGTGTGTCACAGAACCTGTCACACACCCCCTGCATTGCTTTCTTCATGCCGATGTTTCTTTCAGTGTCCGCGGACACTGAAATGATCATTATCTCATTTCAATGTCCATGGACACTGAAATAATGGCATAATATTACAGTAAAGTTCTAATATTATCCCATTTCACCTTAGAAAGTGCCGTATGGCACTTTCTGAGTGCAATAGGCGTGTTCAGTGTCTGTGCACTACTTGGACACACCTCCTGCAGTCATTCACGGTTCATGTCCATATAGGAAGTACAGCAGCATGCCTTAATGAATATTTAAGGCACGCTGCTGTGATAAAAGGACATGAACCACTCCATGCAAGAATAGTCTTATACTTGCACGGATGGTGTTGAATCCAGGGGAATGACTTTGGAAAGGGTAAATAAATAGGAGACTAAACCAGAAGAAAGACATTTGGAGAAAAATGAAAGATGCATAAAAGAGCCCCAAGAGAGATTTGAAGGGTAACAAAAGTGGGGCAGCAATTCTAACTGTTATACCACTATACCCCTTATCTTTGGGTCTATATTACCTTATCGAATGATGAAAAAAGTGAACGCTTATCGATCCAAAAAAGGTTGAAACCCCTAAAGAGAGAAGACATGGAACAGTGATTTTTTTCCCCAGGGAAAAAAATCGCTGCTCTGCAAAAGAAAATAAAAAAAACTTTGAACACAAAATGAAGTGGGGGGCTTCCCCCCTCTCTTTCTGCCTCCCACACCCCTCTACTTAAATATATCAGCTCCAAGATCGCACCATAGTGGAGGAAATGGCAAAGCCCTGAAGACAGCCCATCGATTTGTTTTCCCTGGGAAAAAGTCGATGGTCCGTGTCTTCGCTGTTTAGGGGTTTCGACCTTTTTGGATCGTTGAAAGAGCATTCGCTCTTTTCATCGATTGATAAGGTAATATAGACCCTTATTTCTGATATTGCTATTACTTTTGCTTTCACTGCAGGCTTGTATTTACGTTGCAATCCTCATGAATGACCAATGACCAGGCTCATAGGTATATACTGTTTCAACCACCAGTTTCTTTATAATCCTAGCAGTGCAACCCAACCCAGTCTTGTCCTCAAGTAGTTTGAATGCCTATATGGTGGAGGTATGCTAGAAAGGAGGTAGATAAGGGTTATGTGGCGGGATATGAAAGAAAGGGATTAGTTAACTTTCTGTCAGCCTCTGTCCATCAGAGACAGGGAGGTCAGACCAGGGGTGAACTTATGATTTCCTATCTAATGATTAAGGTTTCGCTTGAAAAGGGCCAGAGATGAACTCCACTTACCATGGATGTGGAGCCTGTTCCATAGTGCAGAAATCCTTTAAGACACATATCAGTCTCTCCAGCAGGTTTTATTATGTTGTAGGCAAAGATCAGGTCCTTTGATATAGCATTCCTGGTGTTGGTTGTTTTGCAGATGTGCAAGATTTCCATCAGGATACCTTATATGCCAGGCAAAGATCACCTCTCACTGTAAGAGACTGAGTAAAGAAATAGGGCCTTAAGGCAATTTGTTTAGGACAGAGTGTTCATTCCCTGGATTCTACTGGTGAGAAACCCATGATGGTGTTCCAAGTGTTGCAAGTGCCTGGTTATGTACATGTCAAAGGGGGCATTGTATTCAGTGATGGGCCTGATAAGGGCTGAGTAGACTGGCACTATAACTTCTTTGGACCTGGATGCCATACCCTTGCTTGGGTGACATAGAATGATTTTCTTATTATCTTCGCTACATGCTGGTCAAGGGCCAAATTACTATCTACATATGTTCCCAAATCCCTAACTACCAGGTCAGCTCTTAGGAGAGTTTTATCAATGAAGTAATTAGCTTGGCTGGAGAACTTTCCAAACAGCTCTATAATGTATTTATTTGTGCTGAGTTTTAATCCATCGCTCTGGCACCAATCATTTATTTCTGTCAAACTCTCTTGTAGGATGTTGGTGTAGTGGGAGGAATCTATGATAGTTCCCAGTTTGTACTCATCAGCAAACAGAGGCCTTCAACATTAACCTTAACTTCTGAGAAATAGATGCTAAACAGAAGCTGGCCAAACACAGAGCCCTGGGATACTCCACTGATCTCCTGGAGGAAGTGATCTCATCAGTCCTGACTTCTTGGGTCCTATCTGTGAGTCAGCCAGAATCCAGCTAGTTATGCAGGAATTTATAACTAGTTCTGTGAGTTTATTGGCAATACCTGAGTGAGGTATTGTATTGCATGCCCTGGTGAGGTGAGGTCGAGGTAGGCAGTGTGCACCATTTTACCTTCATTCGTAGCCTTGATCACCCTCTCAAAGAAGACTACCAGGCTGAGTAGGCAATACTTTTCCTTGATAAACCCAAACTGGAATGAGTGGAGTGTCTGTAGATTGCCAATGTCCTTGTTGATTTTTTTCATGATAATTCATTTCATGGCTTTGCATATTAGACCTTTCAGACTGACGAGTCTGTAGTTCATGGGGGGCTGTTGATAGGTAACCTGTTTTGAAACTGTAGTTGAAAAGTCCTTCTAGTGGTCCTGCTTAGTTATGTTGGAGGCTACTTAGGAGGAAACTGTTGATATTGTCCGGGCCCACTGAAGCAGTGCTTTTAGCCTTAGCGAGTACTGCCAGGACCTGCTCTTTGTTTATAGTTGGGGAGACATGCTAGAAGAAATTTCTCAGGGGATAGTTGGGAGTGAAGTTAGTGCTAAACTTATCAACTAGAAGATTTGCTATTCCAAGGCTGTGCCATTTACCACTAGTCCTGCACACTGATGTGTGTTACCTTTAAGGTTCTTTTCATAGCTGAAGAAGGCCTTGTGATTGCCCTTAGCCTGAGAGGTTATTTTGACCTTGTAGTTGGCCTTGTTTGACATTATTAGATGTCTTAGTTATTTAATTGAATCAGAGGACTCCTGTCTTTGTGAGAGTTGCTCTTTATCATTTTGGCTATGACTTTTTTTGTTATATACCCTGTTAAGGTAAGGATTCCAGCAGTGGGGTTTGTTTGGTGTTAGATCTGTGTTTGTGACAGGTATGGCAGTCTCACTGCGCCCATTTACATGTTTGTACAGGCTTTCTGTGAGCAATTATGCATAGGCAGCTGTGTTCTCAGGGTTTGTGAGAACTATGAATTTTGACAAAGAGTAATACAGTTGCTTAACAGGATGTAGTTAGCTTTAGAATAGTTCCTAACTTTTACTGGTTTAGATGGGTTTTCCTGGTTAACTTTTATTTTAAGGTTGACAGCTTTGTGATCTGACCTCACCAATGAGGACAGGACATGGGGTGGGTGCAAGGGAGACACCTTTGTGATCTGACCTCACCAATGAGGACAGGACACGGGGGGAGGGTGCAATGATCTCTCATGTTGGTGAGTACTAGGTCCAGTATGTTTGATCCTCTGGTTGCAGTGCACACTATCTAGACCAGGGTGTTTGTTCTGTCAAAATCCAGGAAACATCATGTCTATGAGTTGGAGGCAGTGTACATTTCCCAGTCTATAGAGGGGTAGTTAACATCTCCCACTGATGAAGGTAGAATGCTCCCACATGTTTGGTTGGATGTTGAACATCTCCAGGTCGACGTATGAGTTCTTAGCTTTGTTGTTCACAGAGGGTGACCTGCAGATGGTCAGTACATGGTATGAAACCTCGTCTATGTAGACATGGACATGGATGATCTCCAGGGCATCATCCTGTTTAACTAACCTGGAGTTATATTTATTGCTGACATAGATCAAGACACTTCCACTTTAGCCCCTGTCAGAGTTATTGTTGGTCTAAATGTGTGGAATGCACTGTAGCCTTGCAGTGCCACAGTACTTTCTGTGGCTTTAAACCAAGTCTCAGAAACAGCACACACATTTACATTCTCCAGAGTGAGGAGAATTTGTAGGGTGTGGAGTTTCTTGTTTAGACTCCAAGCACTGAGCAGCAGCACCCACCTTCAGGTTGCCTTTTTTTTTTTTTGCTATGTTGGTAGTTATGTCATTTTGACACTGCCTAAAAATAGTTCTGGAAGCCGATAAAGTTTTAGCCAATATCTGAAAGCCCATGGGGGACAGGTACAGACCACCCTTGGCAAAACATTGTGGTCTGTTAACCATGTCCTCCCATGTTGATAGATATTGAATACCCCTGGAGTGACACCAAAAGCTAAGCCAGTTGTTAAAATCAGTCATTTTCTGTTCATTCTGTGGCATCATCCTTGGTGAAGGTAGAATGCTGCTCAATTCAAGGCACATACCTGTCTGTGACACATATTTAGAGAGATTCATATTGTCTCTTTCCATACAGTCCAGTGATAAATGTCCCAGGTTAGTTCCCCACACAGGGACTATGACAGAATCATATCGGTACATGTGGTGCAGTGACTAGAGTGCATCCCTGATACTATGGATCATAGCTCCAGAAGGGCAACTAACCATTATCTTCTCCTTGTCCAGCCTGGAGAGGTGAGTGTCTGTGTGTCATACAATAGAATCCCTAATGAAAAGAGTATTAGGTAAAGTGTTTGCATGCCTTATGGGCTTTGTTCTTTGGGGACTACTGGGTGTACATTTATCCCTGGGGTTAGGTGTTTTTTGTATGTGCTTTAGTGACTGCTGAGGATAGATATTGCCATTAGACAACCTGGGTGGTCTTTGAGGTTTGGAAAGGTGTCTCTTAAGTGTGTCAGTGTAAGGTCTGTGAGCAGCATGTGTGTAGGATGCAGAGTGTTTGTTCTTTATATCCTTGTTGATTTTAGCCTCCAAGGAAGTTATATATGTACATCTCTTACATACTGTGTTACTTTCTGTAGAGTACATGAGAAAACTGCTACGTTGTCTGAGGATGCCCATATCTACCATTCTGGCCACAAAGATATGAGGAAAATACATATCCACATTGTTAAGACCTGTAGTAGGGTTGGTCTATATGGTTTCCTGACTTGGTTTTACAAGGAGTCACCTGTGTTGTGCCTGGGATTAAGGCTAACGGTTAGGTAGTGCTATGATCAATTAGTACTGTTCAGCACACAAAATAGCTACCCTAGGTTTAGCTCTGCACAAAACCTTACTGTGTTACAGGTTAAAGTACTAAGTACTAGCTTTAGATAAATTTTACAGTCTAAGCATTTGCAACAAGGAATTTTTCAGTCTAAGCATTTATAACCAGGAAGTACTCCCAAAGCAGAGAGGCTACAAGAGCAATACTAGCTAAAACACATAGTGATATATAGAATTAAGGAACCAAGTGAAATGCAGTCAAAAGCAAATTATCAATTGATGGAAACAGCAGTGCACCAATTGTGATAGTTTACAAAAAAAAAAAATCATTGCCAAAATGTTTTATATATATATATATATATATATATATATATATATATATATATATGAATAAATATGTATATATATATATATATATATATATATATATATATATATATATGTATATATATATAAATATATATATATATATATATATATATATATAGGTTTTTAGGTTCATAGGTAGGTACTAGGCTATCTGTCTGAAGGCATTTATAAGCCTAGCCAGAATGTGTTGGCTTTCGCCGCCCCCTTAGATTAGTTCCCTGTGCCACTGTCCAGCAGAGCCAATGAAATGATCCCTGGGGTAAACATTCTGTTTCCCATCCACTCATCAAGGTTTCTCTTGAAGAGTGTTAGTGAGGAGCTCTGCCTAATATAGATTGGAATCTTGCTCCAAAGCATGGGAAGTTTCTGTGGCAGGAATCTATCCCTCCAGCATGTCCTATTTAATGTTGTGGTCAGGTTTAGATCCCTAGAGTGTGTGGCTCGAGGGGATAAGCTTTTCTTTAGGTGGAGCATGTCTATCAGTTCTGGGTTGGACATGGCCTTGTATGTCAGGCAGAGATCACCTCTGAGTAGGCAGTATGCAACCAAGTACAGCTGGAGTTTCTTCAGTCGAGCTGCATAGGGCATCTATTTGAGGCCAGTTATCTTATTGGTGAGGTACTTCTGTGGTCTTTCCAGCTGTTGTAGGTGTCTTGTAAGATACCTCCCAATTGGGGTGTTGTACTCTATAATGGGTCTGATGAGTGATCAGTAGTGGGGCACAATGACCTCTTTTGATCTGGATGATAACCTTTTTATGATAAGGGGGGCCACGTAAAAGGATTTTCTAACCACTTTGGCAATGTGATTATCAAAGGAGAGTTTACTATCTACTTGGTTCCCCAGATCCCTTATTACATCTTCCATATTTAGGGGACTACCACCTATGTGGTAGCTTGTGAGTACTTTTCTTTTTCCAAAGGGAATGACTATGCACTTTTTGGCATTTAGCTTGAGGCCATGATTTTGACACTAGGTATCTGTCTCAGTGAGACCCTTTTGGAGGGTGTCTGTGTCAGCCAGAGAGTCAATTATAGCCCCTAGTTTGCAGTCGTCTGCGAACTTGATCAGCCATAGTCCTCCTGTGCTTGCCTGTACCTCTGGGAAATATATGTCAAACAGGAGTGTCCTAGGACTGATCCTTGGGGAACGCCACTTGTAACCAGTTTAGAGTCAGACCTAGCTCCCGCAACTCTTACCATGTGGGTTCTGTCCATGAGCCAGGTGGCAACCCATCTTGTGATGTAGAGGTTTATGTTCAGGCTGGTGAGTTTGTCTATAATACCAGAATGGGGGATGGTGTCAAAGGCCTTTGCGAGGTCTAGGTAGGCTGTGTGTACTACCTTTCCCTTGTCTATAGCCTTGGTAACTGTTTCAAAGAAGTCCACCAGGTTTAGGAGGCATGATCTGGCCTTAACAAAGCCGAACTGGGTAGGGTCCAGTGTTTGGAGGTTCCCAATTGCCAATACATATATATGTATGTATGAATCAATATATATATATATGTACACACACACACACACACACACACACACATGTATATATATATATATATATATATATATATATATATATATATATATATATATATATATATATATATATATATATATATATCTATATATATATCTATATATCTAAGGTCACTGGTAACTGCACCTCCCCCACCCCCAAAATAAACAGGTTCTGGCAAATTTAATCTAAATAAGAGTTAGTACTGCAGGAAATTAAGCATCATAGACTGGCTTTTCCATGTGTGATAGGTAGCAATCTGATCAGGTTCTAAGTACTAGAATATATCTGTGTTGGAGGGAAGCCTTCTAGCCTATCAGTGGGAGTGGTAAGCACTAGGTAGCCTATCTACCACAAGAGTGGTTTCTGGCCCAGAAACTGTAGTTTATTAGCTGTTTGGCATTTCTCCATCTCTTTCAACTTTCTGGTTTAAAAGCCCGTGTTTGCACTTGCTTCCCACCTTTCCTGTAACAAGTCTAGCCCAGATACAGGTTTGCTGTATCCAGGACTGTTTGTAAGCTTCTGAGCCCCCCAAGCCTTTCTATGTTGGAGAGAAGCCTTCTAGCTTATCAGTGGAAGTGGTAAGCACTAGGTAGCCTATCTACCACAAGAGTGGTTTCTGGCCCAGAAATTGTAGTTTATTGGCTGTTTGGCATTTCTCCATCTCTTTCAGCTTTCTGGTTTAAAAGCCCGTGTTTGCACTTTTTTCCCACCTTTCCTGTAACAAGTCTAGCCCACATACAGATTTGCTGTATCCAGGACTGTTTGTAAGCTTCTGAGCCCCCCAAGCCTTTCTGTGCTGGAGGGAAGCCTTCTAGCTTATCAGTGGGAGTGGTAAGCACTAGGTAGCTTATCTACCACAAGAGTGGTTTCTGGCCCAGAAATTGTAGTTTATTGGTCGTTTGGCAGTTTTTCCATCTCTTTCAATTTACTGGTTTAAAAACCCACATTTGCACTTGTTTTTCATCTTCCCTGTAACTAGTCTAATCCAGATACATATTTGCTATATCCAGGACTGTTTGTAAGCTTCTGAGCCCCCCAAGCCTTTCTGTGTTGGAGGGAAGCCTTCTAGCTTATCAGTGGGAGTGGTAAGCACTAGGTAGCCTATCTACCACAAGAGAAGTATCTAGCCCAGAAATTGTAGTTTATTGGCCGTTTGGACAGTTTTTCCATCTCTTTCAACATTCTGGTTTATAAGCCTGCATTTGAACTTGTTTCCCACCTTTCCTGTAACTAGTATAGTCCAGATACAGATATCCAGGACTGCTTGTAAGTTTCTGAGCCCCCTCAAGCCTTTCTGTGTTGGAGGGAAGCCTTCCAGCTTATCAGTAGGAGTGGCAAGAACTAGCTAGCCTATCTACCATAAGAGTGGTTTCTAGCCCAGAAATTGTAGTTTATTGGCCGTTTGGGCAGTTTTTCCATCTCTTTCAACTTTCTGGTTTAAAAATCCACGTTTGCGCTTGTTTGCCACCTTTTCTATAACTAGTCTAGTCCGGATACAGATTTGCTGTATCCAGGACTGTTTGTAAGCTTCTGAGCCCCCCCCCCAGCCTTTCTGTGTTGGAAGGAAGCATTCTAGCTTATCAGTGGGAGTGATAAGCACTAGGTAGCCTATCTACCACAAGATCCAGGTACAGATTATTAGTTTTAGCACTTGAATTTGCTTATTCATGCTCAGCACTTGTTCAGAACTTGTTAGCACTAAATAAGCTACAAATTACTACAGCACTCAACCTTCCTCTTTACCTAGAGGAAAACAGTTCTTGTACTTACTTTCCTCACTTGTTTAGAGAAAAGCAGCTCTTATACTCACTTTCCTCACTTGCCTAGAGGAAAATATTTTTTTTATTCAGACATGTCCAGGGGTCAGCTCCCAGTGTTCTCTCCTGCCTACCTGATGAATTAGGGCATCTTGGGGCAATGTAGCAATTGCCTCATGTACACAGAAAACCCTCTCCTCCTACCACCCCACACCACAAGCTGTGAGAGATGCACTTATCTAGCCAAACTGGAGGTAAAGCTCTCTCTAACCAAGACTGAACTTGACAGTCAAGAGGAGAAGGTAAACACTTGCACCACACCACACTCATCACATAATCCCACTAAACCTACACCACTAAAATCCACACAAAGAAATACAAAAACATTCATGGATACTCTCAATAATAATATGCTCAAGCAACAGAGACCTCCAAAGCAGAAACACAAGCAACCTCCACCCCCAACACAACCCAAATGATACATAGCCCACAGACTCAGTGTGCCACACAACCACAGCCCATAAGGCAAAAAACCGTACCCAACAAACTACTCATAGGTGACTCTATAGTCAAGCACACTGATGTCCCACTCACCAGGCTAAACAAGGAGAAGGTTACTGTCAGCTGCCACGCACTCAGGTCACTCCACAAGTACAAATATGACTGTCATCATCCATGTTGGTGTGAATTACCTGAGACGTACCTCACTGGACTACATGAAAAGAGACATGGAAGAGCTCTCCGATCTTGGAGCCCAGGCAGGTATGACCCTAGGCCTGAGTAGCATCCTGCCATCACCAAGAATGATACTGCAGTACAAGGACAAAATGACTGACTTCAACAATTGACTAAGCTTCTGGTGTCATTCTAAGGGGATCCAGTATTTGTCTGCCTGGGATGACATGGTTGACAGACCACGATGCTTTGCCAGAGGTGGCCTGCACCTGCCACCCCTTGGATTCTGGATACTGGCTAAGGCTCTTGCTGCCCCAATAGTGCCTTTTTTAGGCAAGGTTCAAATGACAAATTCACCACCATAACAGGAACAGGCAAGCAAAAACTAAGGATAATGTTACTCAAAGCTAGAAGTCTAAATCTCAAAATGCACTCCCTCAAGGCACTCCTTAAAATGGAGAACATCAATATCTGTGCAGTGACTGATACCCGGTTCAAGGCTCCAGAGAGCACCCCTGCATTACCAGGCTATAACTCATATTACACTTTTCGGCCACCTAACCTGGACTGGAACACCAAAGGCAGAGGTGTGTCAATATTCATTAAGGATATCCGGACCTCCAGGCTAGTTGCTCAGCATTATGCATCCAAGGTTATCCAAGTGCAACTAACTCTGGGAAAAACTGCAATCCAAATTTTAGCTTGTTACAGATCCCCCATCATGTCCCAGGATTCCCACTCCTCTTTTCTTGATATACTGGAAAATATTAGGGTTCAACCAAACACTCTAATAATGGGCAATTTCAACTACCCCACCGTTAACTGGGAAAACTACTCATGTACCAACTCCTTCACTCAACACTTTCTGGAATTCATAAATTCCAGTGACCTGGATAAACTTATCCACACCCCCACCAGGGGCAACAATATCATAGACCTAGTCATTACAAACATGAGTGACTGGTGTTCTACACCTGAAGTCAACTCCTCGTTGGTCATATCCGACCATAAGCTAATCACCTTAGATATCCACATCCCACCCCCATCCCCCCATTAAGGAAATCATGGTAAAAAATTTCTCCAAAGCCAACTTCATGATTCTTAACACAGAAGTGGCGAACTTCATGACACCCACGCAGATGGACAATACAGTTACAACTGCTGATTCCTACACAGATGCACTCTATAAGCACTTACACAAGTGCATTGATCATGCTATCCCAAACATAACCAAGATGCTATCTCCAAAAAAAGGAAGCCAATCTGGTGGTCCTCTGCCATAAACAAACCCTACAACAGAAGGAAGAAACGGTTGTAAAAGAGAGTAAAATCCGATGAGTGGAGGAGTTCCCTGGTCAGCTTCAGTAAGAAGGTGAGATCCCTTATAAGATCCTCCAAAGCTAGCTATGAAAACAAAATCACCACTGATTCTAGGGGCAACCACAAAGCATTCTATAGCTATGTCAGGAATCTCAATGGCAACACCCAGATCTGCTCTGAGTTACAGCACAATGGCATGGAAATTACAGAACCAACTGATATTGCCAACATCCTGGCAGATAGTTTCAGTGCTAACTTTACCCCCCTCTCACCCTCTAAAGGGCCCATAACTATACAGGAAGAATGCAGAGTCCCTGTAATCACAACTACGCAGGTAAAAGCTGCACTCTCTAGAGCAAAAAACACAGCATCCATGGGACCAGACAACATCCCAGGCTGTGTTTTTACACAAACTTCAGAACAAACTGGCTCCCCACCTAAGCACCATATTCAATCACAGTCTCACATCTGGCTTTGTGCCCACTGAATGTGCAACAGTTATCCCACTCCACAAAGGGGGAGCCACCACTGATCCTGGGAACTATTGCCCTATTAGCCTGACGAGCCTGGTCTATAAGGCCATGGAATGTATCATTATGGAACTCATAAACAAAAACATTGGTAACCTCCAAACTCTGGACCCCACCCAGTTCAGATTTGTGAAAGGCAGATCATGCCTCCTAAACCTGATCGGCTTCTTTGAGGCAGTCACCAAAGCTGTAGATGAGTGTAAGGTGGTTCACACAGCCTATCTTGACCTTGCCAAGGCTTTCAATACCATCCCCCATTCTGGAATTATAGCTAAACTCACTAAACTAGGTATAAATCTCTATGTCACAAGATGGGTTGCCAATTGACTCACTGACAGAACCCCCACTGTAAAAGTCGCAGACTCCAAATCTTACTTTAAACCAGTGACAAGTGGAGTACCACAGGGTTCCGTCCTGGGACCTCTCCTGCTTGGTATCTACTTCTCTGAAGTACAGGCTAACACAAAAGGCCTTTGGCTAGTGAAGTTCGCAGATGACTGCAAACTAAGAGCCATAGCTGAGTCCCCAAATGATGTGGACATCCTACACAAAGGCCTCACTGAGACAGATGCCTGGTGTCAGAGCCATGGCCTCAAGCTCAATGCCAAAAAGTGAATTGTCATCCCCTTTGGTAAAAACTCTGTACTCATGAACTACCACATAGGTGTCTGTCTACTTAATGCCGAATGTGTGATAAGAGACATGGGGACCCAGGTGTAGAGTAGTCTCTCCTTTGATAATCACATCATCAAAGTAGTCAAGAAATCCTTCTACGTGGCACACCTCATCACAAAAGGGTTCTCATCTAGGAAAAAAGAGGTCATTGTTTCCCTCTACTTGACACTCATTAGACCCATTATAGAGCACAAAGCCCCTTTTGGAATGTACCTCACAAGACATCTGCAGCAGCTGGAAAGGCCACAGAAGTACCTCACAAAGAGGATTACTGGCCTAAAATAGATGCCCTACACTGACTGTCTCAAAAAACTCCAGGCTTTACTCCGTAGCATATCACCTACTCCGAGGTGATCTCTGCCTAACATATAAAGCTATGTCAAACCCAGAGCTGCTGGACATGCTACACCTAAAGAAATCCCAATCCCTCCAAGCTACATGCTCTAGGGACCTAAACCTTGTCACCACAATAAACAGGACATGCTGGAGGGATAGATTCCTGTCCCAGAGACTTCCCATACTCTAGAACAAGTTACCCATCTATGTCAAACAAAGTTCCTCATTAGCACTCCTCAAGAAAAATCTTGTTAAATGGATTTGAAATAGGAAATACACCCCAGGGATCACTTCTGTGGCTCTGCTCGACAGGGGCACAGGAAAAAAACTTCCTTGGGTGGCATATGCCAGGGAACCTTGTTGGCTAGGCTTGCTTTGGCCCTTGGGCCAATAGCCTAGTACCTACCTATGAACCTATGAACCTATGAACAACTGGACTGTGGAGGGGGTTAGTGTTTACCTTATAGACACAAGATACAGCCTCAGGATATGATTCTTGCCTTTGGGTTGGAAAGTTTTGCTAGGCTTAAAATGACCGATAAGGGCAGATAGCTTAGTACTAATCTATGAACCTATATTTACTTTTCTCAATAATTCACATGCTTGCTGTTGTGTAAAGCCACCGTGCAGTCTATTGAGGATTTTTTTCCCTCACTGTTATATGACTGCAGAAATAGTATATATAAGTTCATAGGGATGTGGTGTGTTGATTCCTGTAGGAGGCGTTTATTTTAACTTAAATTCTCAATTATTTGTGATCAATCAGTTGGGTTTCAGGCAATCTTGAATTAGTCATTCACAGGAAAGGCATCACAGAATACAATATGACTACAAATCCCATAATTTTAATTGCCTTAGAGAACATTAAAGTGGCATCAATCTAAGCCAGATCAGTGTTTCCAAGAAAGATGAGCAATGTAGCTTTTCCAGCATGATGATTGCAAACTACTTCCAAGTCAGCCTTCTAGAATACATTGGTAATCTTTTCAATAATAAAAAAGTAAAACCTTTTAAAATCTGTACAGAATTTGCAGTACTTGCCCAAAGCAATCCTGCTGTCACCATTCTTGATAGCCCTTACATGTTCAGACATTCTCTCCTTCAAGGATCTGTTGCATAACTTATATTTTTGGATATAAAATACTTCTAATAGCAATAATATATTGTACACAACCTCAGAAATATTTAAAAAATACATATTTATACTAATAATAAAACAAAAACAAATCAGGTTAACAGTTAGCTTAACAGACAGCCCATGTTTAAGTGTAACAGTGCCCCCAGGGTGGCCATTACAGGAAATAAATGTTCTAGGGGTGGGGAAACCATCTGCCTATGACAACTGGCTTCACAACACCAGTGGATGGTCTGTCAATACATACTGTAATGCCAAACCTTCTGGGGCATTATTGCTTGCTTATAGACTCTTTTATCATTTTCCCATCATCTGGATGCACTTATCTTTAAGATCTATTCAGAAGTAAAACAATGGCTTACAGAATTTCAGTCATACTAACTTTACATGCAATTTCAGCATCAGTCAACAAAGTTTTCATTCCTCAACTTCAATATACCCCAAACGTGATACCTTTTGTTCTGATGAAAATGATGCAATTCCTTCACAGACTAGATTTCATTCAGAGGCAAGTTTATTTACATCATATTTTGTTGACTTCTTGGTTGTGAAATTGAATGATCATGCATAAGGTTTGAAGATTCATATGTAGGCTCATATGCCAAAATGCCACTGCAGCATGCTTTTGAAATCCATCTTATACCTATACATATATAGTACATTTTCTTAATGTACTCTAAAAATTACAGTCCTTAACATACATCCATATGTTGCTTCAGTACTTATTTTCTAGCTTGCCTGGATCGGTACAGTTAGGCCAGTGGCCTAGTTTATCGGAGAGCTGAGGTGGTACTTAGATACACTGTTATCTATAATAACATGCTCTACCTCTAGCTCTCAGCTCAGTAAATCTGGTCTTCAAAAGAATCCTGTTTAATTTGGAAAACACACCCTATTTCCTTGAAACTATGATGTGAAACTCTATAACTCTCAGATTAAATCACTACTCATCAGGACAGTCTTGGTGAGCAAAATGTATTTTTATTGGTCTAAAATCATTACAGAGTAATACTGACTATGCAGCAGCTTTCACCCCAAATAACCCTGTGCTCTTTCTAATATTACCTAATAATAGAAATATTATTCCTTATATGAGTTTATGTATTGTGGAATTGTATTTTCTGTGTAATAATTTGGTGTATTACGCTCATCACTTTATGCATAACAGAATGCGGATGAAATAGTACCCTGTATTAGCCTACTTCCACATTCAACAGCTGAAAATGAAAGTAAAAAATAAATAAAATAAGTCAAAGTATTTCATTTGAAATTTATATCACAAAGATTCAAAGGTCCATCATGAAGTAGCTGACTGAATGCAATTCTTAGACATATATGGCATCACTCCTCCTCCTCTCACTAAAATTTTCCTGCTTTGGTATTAAAGTAAGTACCACAATACAATCATTTTTGTTTTATAAATCTCCTAACGATCACTTATTCCTCAAATTATTTTTGGTTCAATACAATTTTCTGGAAAATTATATCTATTTCTAATTTCCTGAGTTTTGGCAATACAGAATATGTTGTCTTATAGGTCCATAGGCTCATACTGACTTATTAAATTACTGATCTGTGATGATCTTAAGAAAGCTAGCCTTGTGTTTCCTTTTATTTTATGTATGATTAACCCAAAGATGGGCTGAATATGGAAACACTGGCACATTTACATGTCTCCCTATCCACGAGGGACAGGGGTGCTTAGTCAGGGATGGATTTCTGGTTTCCCATCCATTTATGTTTGCATAGTGTAACAGATGTATTTTGCTTCATGTGAAGTGGAATTTGGTTCCATAGAAGTGTTATTCTATGTGATATATACATATCCTACCAACAGGCTCTGTTTATTTTGCAAAAGGTATTGAGATACTTTGAGTGGGTATTTATGATACCAATGGGCTTGCAAATGTGTAATAGGCCTGACATAATGGGGTCTGTTGAAGCTTTGTATGCATGGCACATTTTGTATTTCAGTAAGTATTCTCAGCATATGAACTTTGTCTCCTGCTGTGAGCTATCAAGCTCAGCAGTAAACAGCTCAAACTTGCTACTTTGACAGATAGAAAGGGGAGGTATTTAGGGGGAAGGGAAATGGACCACAACTCAGGCATAAGAAAAGAATGGAAATTTGCCACTTCAGAAAGAAAAAGAAGTAACAGGCACTGAGAATACGGTTGTGTGTGATTATCCCTGTTTGTCTTTTAAGTAGTCATTGAAAAGCAAGAAATGGTAATTAAACCTGACTGACTAAAAGAAAGCAGGGTATACGTGAAAATACATGTAAAGCTGATGCATTGATATGAGCTTAGGGGCTATGATGTAATATTTTAAAGCCAAACACTGCAATGTGGGATACCTAGAGGTAGACCAAAAAAATCAAGATGCTGGACCCCATGTGGGCAGACTCTGGAATTACATTTAAAAATATAAAAAAAAGTATATAAATTCCAAAAGTGGTATTAAAATGTAGGAAACATCAAGACATGATGAAATAAACATGTTTTTTTTCAGTCTGTAGGTGTTGCTCTCCTTTAAAGGCTATAACCCAAATAACATGCTGCTGACGGTCATTAATAAATGCAGTTGGGTACTATTTGTTTTGCCATTCAAAGGTTGATGTGGGTAACAAAGAGATTGTTCACTAGACAGAATTGCAGACTTATATGGAAATTATCAGTAAAATTAAATCATTCAAAGGCCGTTATAAAATAATAAAGAAATGCTGTATTGATCCACTAACAGAAACACAAAGACAATGGAGCACAGACATGATGTAATAATACCTTTTATTGGACTAACACTGATTTGCAGTTAGGAATGCTTATCTCTGCTTTTGCCAGCATTATAAGGTCTTTCCACAGACCATAATTAGCAAATAGGCAAAAAGCAGTTACCTTTGATTAACAATGAAGGCAGACATTATTAGATTATTAGCTACTAGGTGCCCTCCAGTTACTCTAATGAATGATAACTTCTCCAGTATCTCTCTTATCAGCTTTTGATTTTAAATTCTGTTAATGAGCTTGCCTTATAACTTTTATTAATGTTGATCTCTATTAATGCATTGGTAATCCTATAGATTCTAACAGAAAAACAACATTTTTTTTATTTTAGCATTCTGTTTAAAAATATTTTTTCATTGCTGGTAAGAGTTACTTTAATATTGTCTATTGTATATTGAATGCTAAGAAGAAAATGAGAAATTGAAACTTACAGCCACCTTGAAGTGTAATATTTCCTAACCCCAGTAGAAAAGAAAAGCTTATATTTGAGTTTCAGTTACATAAATTGTTTATGATGTCCAAACATTTTCCTAAATTACCAAACACATAGTATTTATTGTACAATTTACCTACTACATAGTATTCTCCAAACATTTTGTTACTATTGTACTATACACATAGTATTTATAGCACAATTTACCTACCACAGCATTATCAAATGGAACTTCCTCCACCTAAACAGGTTCTCCTTCGCCAGAATACAAAACAAGTCAGTAATGTGCATTGGCTATTCCCTGCCCCCTTCACCAAAAACAAAAAAATGATACGACATATCACCTCAAGAAGCAGATCTAACCTGTTGATGCTTGTATTCCCTTATATTGCCATTCAGAAACCAATGGCTTACTTCACAAAGAAAACAAGATAAAATTACAGGGTATACTGGTGGAAAAACTCCTACCAACAGTATCCTTAAAGATCATATGTTTATCTTCCCTGTGTGAGGATCGACTCTCATCTTGTCTGCTGAGATTCCATTAGAAATAGCATTTATACAAGATAGGTGCACATTTAGATTTAGTATGTCACTGCTAATAAAGTTACCTAAAGCAATAAAGGTATTGAGATATGGTAACTGAATTTGACTGACTTCTGAGCTATATTTGTAAAATAAAAATAGATCAAAACAACTTGCTGATAGTGCCTGCAATGCAGAGGAGCTTTGAAATAGTACCTGGTTTGTAAATTCATAAAAAAGCAAGGCTTCCACTGAGCATGGTATATGGCAAACATTACTCTTATCCCACTCCCATCTTCTTATCCCACCCTCATTTAGCCTTATACTGTACTCTCCTTGCCAGTTATTTCCAAATAATCAGTTCACATTAAAAAAAACATATATTATACTCAAGGACAGTACACAGTGTGCTTTTCTATGCATTTTTTGTGAGGTTTCTGTGTTCTAGTCAGGTAGCATAGGCTGGACAGAGGCCTGCTGTTATTCAGGCCTGGTTGTTTCATTTGTTGAGTTTCCTGTGTTTCTGGCAGCCATCTTCTGCTGATAGTGTCTTGTCTTCTCTGAAAGTGAGAATAACAGGGTTGCATGACCTTCTTTAGCACGAGTGATTGGTTGAAAGAGCAGGGACTAGCAGGACTGGGTAGTAATTCGAGCTTCTAGATTCTTCCATCTTTTCTGTTATTTAAACCCTGTGTCTGCAGGGGGCTGTGCTTGTTTTTACCAGGCTTTGGAGTGGTAATTTATCACTGGGACAAAGCAGAAATTCCCTAAGACTGCAAGAGCAGAATAAGTTATTTCTTACATTTATTTCATTGAATTGTACTTCTTAATGCTTATAATTGTGCTATACAGCTAATCTACTAGATTCTGCACTGTTATAAAGTTTTATTTTTACTGTTTCACTGCATTTGTTTACTGTTTTATACTGTTTTAACTGTGTTTTTCATTGCTAGATAGTGTTTCATTACTGTAATTGCATTTTTACTGAATTACTTAACTGTAAACTGCTTTTTCATACTGAGAGTTGTAATTTCTGTCTGTGAGTAGCTAGTAGATGTAGTACAGTCCCCCATCCTTCCTCTCTGTTGGGGTCTTGTTGCTATACTTGGAGGATTTGCAGTTGCCCGCCTCTACTGTAAATTTAATCTGGGTCACTCCACTCAGTCTAGTGTCATTTGTTCATTCTACCTAATATACAGGGAACATTTGAGAAGACCAACTCACTTAGTTTCTTAACCTTGAATTATATTCTGTTCCTCCTTCTCCCTTTCCACTTTATATAAAAAAACTTTACTAGAATCTCCTTGTGTTCTGACTGAGTATGCTTCTCAAACAATCTGGAAATATAGAACTGATAAGTATATTTTTTGGCACTTTTTAACTGTCCAGAGTTCTGCACTGTCTTAATTTTTGCTTGACTGAATTATTTATATATTTCCTGGCATTGTTTTGTGATATTCTAAGTGCCTCCAGTTTGATTTTTTCCTAATTTACTGCTTTCTGCACATGTTTTGATTTTTTCCTAATTTACTGGTTTCTGCACATTTTTAATATTTTTTGAATTTAATTGCATTTATTTAAACTGCATTTGCTTTAATATTGCTACACACTCAAGTGTGCTAACTTGCACTGCATTTGAATTATTTTACTGCCGTCTTAGCTGCTTTTCTGTAAAAAAAAAGTTCTAAGCTTGTTTCCCACCTTTCCTGTAACTAGTCTAGCCCAGATACAGATTTGCTGTATCCAGGACTGTCTGTAAGCTTCTGAGCCCCCACAAGCCTTTCTGTGTTGGAGGGAAGCCTTCTAGCTTATCGGTGGGAGTGGTAAGCACTAGGTAGCCTATCTACCACAAGAGGAGTAGTTTCTGGCCCAGAAATTGTAATTTTAGTGTCCGTTTGGGCAGTTTTTCTATCCCTTTCAACTTTCTGGTTTAAAAGCCCATGTTTGCGCTTGTTTCCCACCTTTCCTGTAACTAGTCTAGTCCTAATACAGATTTGCTGTATCCAGGATGATTCGTAAACTTCTGAGTCCCCCAAGCCTTTCTGTGTTGGAGGAAAACCTTCTCGCTTATCAGTGGGAGTGGTAAGCACTAGGTAGTCTATCTACCACAAGAGAAGTGGTTTCTGGCCCATAAATTGCAGTTTAGAGGCCATTTGGCAGCTTTTCCATCCCTTGCAACTTTCTGGTTTAAAAGCCCATGTTTGCATGGGTTTGCACTTGTTTAAGCTCTGCTCAGTGACACCGAGCTGAGATAAACTATTACTGGTGCCAGAAAGTCTGCTCTTCAGTTTTTCCCTTAGATCTTTCTAGTTCCTTCTCTCTTGCACTTCAAATAGCCTAATCACTTTACTCTTCAACAGGTTTTTGTAGCAATTATTATAGCACACCTAAGAGCCATCAGCACTAGTCATTTTTCATAGAAATAGCTCCAGTACTTAGTAGTTATGACCACACCTCCTGGCATGATTAAAGGGCAGTTCCGTGTGCTTTCTACTATTAATCTGGTGCACTTGCGCTTTCTGAGGCACTGTAGCAACTGCCTCATGTACACAGACAACCCTCTCCTCTTACCTCCCAACACTCAAACTTGTGAAAGATGCACTTATATCACCAAATTTGAAGGTATGCACTCTCCAGCAAAGACCGGTCTAGCTGCTCAAGAGGAGAAGGTCAACACCTGCACCACACCACATGGAACACATAGCCCTGCAGAACACCCACTATCACAGCTTTCACATAAAAACACAAACCACACACACACCTTCATAGAAATTTACCCAAACAGCAGAGACCTCCAAGACAGAAATGCAGAAATGCACTAGACCACCACAACACAGCACAAACTACAGGACACATAGCTCACCTTCACAGTGTGCCCCTCAACCTAAGCACCTAAGGCTAAACACGTTGCCCAATACACTAATCATAAGTGACTCAATAGTGAGGTACACAGATGTTGCACTCACTAGGTCGAATAAGGAGAAGGTAACAGTCAGCTGTCTATCAGGTGCCAGAATCCAACACATAACACATGCACTCAGGTCACTCCACAACAAGTACAAGTATGACTCTGCCATTGTTCATGTGGGTGTGAATGACCTGAGATGCACCTCCCTGGACTACATGAAAAGAGACATGGTGGAGCACTCAGATTATGTGGCCCAGGCAGGTATGACACTAGCCCTGCGCAGTATCCTACCATCATCCAGAATGATATCACAGTACAAACAAAAAATGATTGACTTCAACAATTGGCTAAGTTTCTGGTGTCATTCTAAGGGGATCCAGTATCTGTCTGCTTGGGATGACATGACTTTCAGAACTCAGTGCTTTGCCAGAGATGGCCTGCATCTGTCACCACTGGGTTTCTGGGTACTGGCTAAGGCTCTTGCCACCCCTATAGTGCCTTTTTAGGTGGTGTTCCAAAGACCAAATTATCACCATAACAGCTATAAATAAATGCAATCTGAGGGTCATGCTGCTCAATGCTAGAAGTCTAAATCTCAAGATGCACTCACTTGAAGCACTCCTCAAAATGGAGAACATTGACATTTGTGCTGTAACAGAGACCTGGTTTAAAGCAGCAGAAAGCACCCCTGCACTACCAGGCTATATCTCATTCCACACCTTTCAGCCCTGAAACATGCACCGAAGCTCTAAAGGCGGAGGTGTCTCCATATTCATAAATGTTATGTACACCTCCAGACTAGTAGCCCAGCATAATGTATCGGAGATACTTCAGGTGCAACTAACATTGGGTAAGACTGCGATCCAGGTTATAGTCTGCTATAGGTCCCTAACCATGTCTCTAGACTCTCACTCCATGTTCCTAAGTACCCTGGAAACTATCAAAGTCCAACCCAACGCTCTCATACTAGGAGACTTCAACTACCCCTCCATCAACTGGGAAAACTACTCAAGCACCAATGTACTGGCCCAGCACTTCCTGGAATTAATCAGTTCCAATGCCCTGGACCAGCTCATTCTTGCACCCACTAGAGGAAGCAACATCCTTGGCCTGGCTATTACTAATATGGGCAACCATTGCTCTACACCAATAGTAAATTCCTCCCTGGTTAGATCCGGCCACAAACTAATCACCATGGAAATCCACATCTCACCCACACCCCCGCAAAGGTATCCACCACAAAAAACTTCTCCAAGGCTGACTTTGGACTCTTATAAACAGAGGTGGTAACTTCATGGCACCCATGCCAATGGAAAATGGATGCATGACTGCTGAATTGAATCATTCACCAATGCACTGTACGAACACATACATAAAGGCATGGAGCTAGCCACACCCAACAGAACCAAGACGCTCTCCTCCAAAAAAAAGGAAGCCTGTCTGGTGGTCCCCTGCCATTAATAAACTCTATAACAGAAGCAAAAAACTGCTGCAGAAAAAGGTGAAGTCCCAAGACTGGAAAAATTCCCTTATTAGCCTCAACAAAAAGTTGAAATCCCTCATCAAAACCTCCAAAGCCAGCTATGAAGGCAGAATTGTGGCAGACACTAAAAACAAACACAAAGCCTTCTTTAGTTATATCAAAAATCCCCATGGCAATACCCAGATTTGCTCTGAGTTACTGCACAATGGTACCTCCTATACTGAGCCAAAAGATATTGCAAACATACTGGCCGACAGACTCAGTGCCATCTTTACCCCTTTCTCCCCCCATAAAGGACCAATCTCAATACCAGAAGAATGCCAGGCACCCTGCATTACTGCAGCACTGGTTAAAACTGCATTATCTAAGGCCAAGAATACAGCTTTCATGGGACCCGACAATATCCCTGGCTGTGTTCTACATGAATTAAAAAGTGAACTCGCTAACCCTCTTCAAGAGAAACCTCACTAACCCTTTTCAAGAGAAACCTTGACGAGTTGATGGGAAACAGAAAGTTTACCCCAGGGATCACTTCAATAGCTCTGCTGGACAGAGGCACAGGGAACTAATCTAAGGGGGTGGCAAAAGCCAACACATTCCAGCTAGGCTTATAAATGCCTTTGGGCAGATAGCCTAGTACCTACCTATGAACCTAGGAACTGGCACCACATCTGTGTGCTCTGTTTACACACAGCTTCATCTCAGGATTTGTCCCTACCAAATGGTGCACTGCTACAGTCATCCCTGTCCATAAAGGAGGAGTGACTACAGAGCCTGGATATTATTGCCCCATTAGCCTGATTAGTGTGATATGCAAGGCTGTGGAGGACATCATCATGGACCTAATTAACAAGGATATAGGGAATCTCCAAACTCTAGATCCCATGCAATTTGGTTTTGTGAAAGGTAGATCATGTCTGTTCAACCTGGTTGACTTCTTTGAGTCAGGCACCAGAGCAGTGGATGAAGGTAAGGCAGCTCATACAGCCTACCTAGATCTGGCCAAGGCCTTTGATACCATTCCTCACTCAGGAATTATTGATAAACTCACCAAACTAGGCATCAACTCCTATATCATTAGGTGGGTTGCAAACTGGCTCACACATAGAACACACAGTGTGAAAGTAGCAGACTCCAAGTCAGACTGCCGACCAGTCACGAGTGGAGTCCCATAGGAATTGGTCCTGGGTCCTCTCCTGTTTGGCATCTAATTCTCAGAAGTCCAGGCCAACACAGAAGGGCTCTGGCTGACCAAATTTGCAGATTGGGAGCCATTATTAACTCCCCAAGTGATGCAGACATCCTACAGAAAGGCCTCACCAAGACCAACGACTGGTGTCAAAACCATGGCCTTAATCTTAATGCCAAAAAATGCATCACCATCCCCTTTGGGAAAAACTCACTTCCCACTATTTACCATATTGATGGGAGTCCACTGAACACTGAAGAGATCTGGGGACACAGGTTGACAGCAACCTCTCCTTCGACCACCACATTGCCACTGTGGTCAGAAAGTCCTACTATGTGGCAAATCTCATTACCAAGGGTTTTGCATCCAGGAAGAAAGAGGTCATCATTTCTCTCTACTCTTCCCTTATGAGACCAATCATAGAATATAATACCCCATTTGGCATGTACCTCACTAGACACCTGCAACAGCTGGAGAGGCCACAAAAGTACCTCATGAAGAGGATCCTAGGTCTTAAACACATGTCCTACATGGACAGACTCAAAAAACTCCAGCTATTCTCTGTCTCATATCACCTACTTAGAGGTGATCTCTGCTTGACTTACAAAGCCATGTCTGACCCAGCTCTGTTAGAAATACTGCATCTAAAGAAATCCCAATCCCTCTGCACCACATGCTCCAGAGAGAACTTTCAGTCATTTTGAGTTCCAGTCATATTGGGACAGTCACTCCATTACATTCAGTTCAGTCAAACTTTGAAGCAGTGAGGCAGAGTCAGACTTGGAGTCAGAAAGAGACCTCAGGCTTTCAGATTTTATCTTTTTCCATTCTACTTACCTACTGTTTGCTGGCAAGCACTGAAAGGACCCTGCTGAAAGATTAACATAGCCTTTTACACTCTGGAGAAGGAAGCAAGGACTGCGATATTGCATCTTGCCAAATATAGGACTGACAAATCCAAAAAGGTTAGATCTATTCTCAGGGAAGGAAAGTGGACTGTGCCAGACAGGAGCATTTAACCAGAATTCCCTGCAAATGAAGTAGACTTTAACCTATTAAAGTGCCAGGAAGTATCACCTGTTCTGTTGATCTCCTACCTCTCAACTGTCCCTGATTTTCGAGGACATCCCTGATTTTGACTCATATTATGGATCTGTTTTCTTAATCCCTCCTAAAACTAGAGACTTTTGGAGAAAACATGATGAATTACACTTGATAAATAATAAACAATAATTAGAGTTATAGACTACATTTACTTCAGAAAATACATATTAATTAAAATTCTCTTAATCTGTCAATGTCAAAAGTTAATAGAACTAATATTTTAAAAGCGTCCCTTATTGACCCTGGTTAGTTCTGGATTTGTCCCTGATTCTACATAAATTTTTCCCTGATTGGTTGAGAGCTAAGAAGAGACTGCAGAATTATTCCACTGTGCTCACTGAGGACCAAAAGACCTTAAGACTCGATTTTCATATTTATTTTGACCACTTGGTATATTGTATGCCTTAACATACTGTTAGGAGCTACTGCAAGTAATTTGATATTTTTTTCTGAGTTTCATGCTGTACAGTAAGTTAAGTTTCATTAGTTGATGCCATCTTAAAAGGAAGTTAGTAATATATTTCTTATTTGCTAATAAATTCTATTTTATACAAAATTCAACTTGTTGCTTGTTACTTTCAGTTTTGGCTTGATTGTAGCCTAGAACAATAGGATTTGGAAACGGGAACAAATAAGTGTTGAGTCAGCTTTCTCTCACCCACAGACAAATGCATTGTTTTCAATACAAAATATTATATCCCAGCTTAATTGATCTGACAGCATGACATTACAAAAATTGTGAAGCAGTGGTAGACTGTGTTTTGGTTTGTTTGTTCATTGTTCACAGGTTCATAGGCTCATAGGTGTATACTAGGCTAATGGCCCTGGAGCCTTTACAAGCCTAGCCCAAAGGATTACCATGGCATCGCGCCACCTGACCTTAGTTCCCAGTGCCTCTGTCGAGCAGAGCCACTGGAGTGATTCCCTGGGTGAATTTTCTATTTCCCATCCACTCAGCAAGATTTCTCTTGAAGATGGCTAGAGATGTGCTTTGCTTGACATGTATGGGAAGTCTATTCCATAACATGGGCAGTCTCTGGGTTATGAACCTGTCCTCCAGCATGTTCTGTTAATCATGGTAATGAGGTTGAGGTCTCTGGAGTGTGAGGTGCAGAGGGACTGGGATTTCTTTAGATGTAGCATTTCTAACAGAGCTGGGTTAGACATGGCTTTGTATGTCAAGCAGAGATTGTCTCTAAGTAGGCGATATGAAACAGAGAATAGTTGGAGTTTTTTGAGTCTGTCCACATAGGACAAGTGTTTAAGGCCTAGGAGCCTCTTTGTGAGGTACTTTTGCGGCATCTCCAGTTGTTACAGGTGTCTAGTGAGGTACATGCCAAATGGGGCATTGTACTCGATGATTCGCCTAATGAGGGAAGAGTAGACGGAGAGAATGACCTCTTTCTTCCTGGATGCAAAACTCTTAGTAATGAGATGTGCCACATAAAAGGACTTTCTGACCACAGTGGCAATGTGGTGGTCAAAAGAGAGGTTAAAATTAAAATTAAAGATATAGTTCTCTTCCCAGTGGGCCATAACCAGGTTAGAATAACTATTACCACAAAGAGTGCCCATTGCCACCTCCCCATTTCAGTAAGTGGTATCTAGTCTGGAACACCAAGACATTATTTTCCAGGATCAGTTCCAATAGCAGACATATCTGAAAAATATCAAATCTCCCATAAACATTCTTTGATGTCAAAAATTCTCGAATTGCTTCTACCCCGTAAACATTCAGAATTACTGTGAACAGACTCACCACATCTACTGTGACCATATATGTCAGCTGTTTACCATCCTTTAGATGTAAAAATTCTAATAGGGATTTCAAAAAATCTTCAGTGCCCTTCAGGATAGTTCATGCTTCCTTTAGAGCTTTCTTCATTTCATGTTCAACATAGATAAAAATAAGTTTGGTGACCCATCCATTCTCTGAAACAATCGGATGCATGGGAGGATTCAGCATATTTTTATGTAGTTTCGGTAACCCTTTAATAATGGATGTAGTTGGTTCATTAACCAGGAAATATTCATATAAGTCTTGTCCAATAATATTAGATAGCCTAAAGTCATAAAGATGCCCTTGCACTGTTCAAATAATATAGTCTAATTCAGAATATTGCAATCTCTTGTAAGTGTTGGTATCATTTAAAAGACAACACATCTTGTTCTCATAGTCGCATCTGTCCATAAGCACAATGGCTCCCCCATTGTCTGCTGGTCATATAATCAGATCATTATTATTCATTAGTTCTTGCAAAGCCAGCCTTTCATCCATATTCATATTATGAAAAAGGTGGCCTTTCCATGTGTTTCTCAATTCTGTCAACCACTGAATTAAGTGGAGGGTTATATGCACTTTGTTTCTTAAACTGAGTTGGATAACTCCCACTGTTATCTCTATAAATACTTCTTAGCATAAGGTTCCTAGCAAAACATCTAATATCAAAATTAAACTCATGTAGGCCAGAATTTAATGATGGAATAAATGACCGTCCTTTATTAAGTAGTCTTGTTTGTGGATCAGTTAGAGGAAAGCTAAACAAGTTGACTATTAGAGTATTCATACATGACTGTGCTTAAGTTGATAGCTTTTGTCTCTTTCTGTCCCTGTTTCTGAATTGACTCATCTTGCGGTATGGAGATTGCCACATAAATATTGGGAGCTTTGGAAAAACAAGTTGATGTGAAGCTCCATCTTTCAGACTTGCTCCTAGAGACTTCACTTTTTCATTATTAGCTTTATACGGTTCCATTTCAGTGGTCTCCTTAGTTAATTCATTTAAGGGCTGCATCTGTTCCTCCCTCATAGTTAAATGCTGTCCTTGAGCTTCCATCCTTTTCTTATGTACATTCCTCACCTCTTGTATTGCTTTTGCTAATACCCCATTGTTTCCATTGTCATTGTGTTTAACCGCAGATGTACTTGTGGTCATTCGCTTTTGTTTGACATTGTTTGCTTCCTGCTTGTTTCTAGTAACAGATCTGGATGCATGACCAATAAACACAAACATCTGGATGTATCCTTTGGTCTTTCAAATATAAGGGACAATTTAAAGTCCTGATAGTCCCTTATTAGTTTTTTCGTTTTAATGGCTTTCAGCTTCTCTTTATAAATGGCAAGTGAGTGTTGTAATTCTTCAAGCTTAAGTAAGAATGACTTGGAAATATAATTTCTTCTAGGTCTAGTTGCTTCCTGTCAATAAACTGCACTGCTACTTCATCTAGTAGTAAAAAAATACTCAATGAGTTATCTAATATACTCAAAACTCATCTTTAAATTAATCATTTGCCATTGTTTTCCAAAAGTGTGGGGTAAACATTCCCATATGAAGGCATACAACTTACCTGGAGTCCTCTGGGTACAATATTAAAGTGCAGGCAGGCTTCCAACTGGAAGCACTGCCAGTGTAGTCTTTTTTTATTTGTAGGGTGTGTTTTCTATCTCTTTGAGAACACTGTAGAACTGCTCCGTTGATGTAGGTGCTTGAGCTTCTGACAGTGTAGCCTCCATTAAATTTAAAACTAGCAATGGATTAGCATCCACAATAAGTAGTTGATTAACTCCACTAGATTTACTTTTAAATATATTTAAGTTTGAAAGCGAATCATTCATATCACCTCATAACAGTTCAGGGCAATAGTTTAATTCCACTTCACTTCCTTCTACCATGTGCTACCTTAGTGTCAGAAACTGCAGAAGCCACAAACAAACACACCAGGGTTTGCTAAAGGCTCACTCAGTCAAATATTTACAGTATCAAACAGGAAAAACATAGCAGAGCTAACACAGAGAAAAGTGTATAACTATAAAATAGTATTAAAACAATTTTATTAAATATAAAGATGTGATCAACACAGAGAATAAAAACAGTAATAAGCACTTTTGGCCTATGCCTTCCTCAGATCATATTAAATTCAGACTAGAGGTGTTTTTTTCAAAGTTGACTATAATACAAGATATGTGGTTTATTTAGCAATTTGCAAAAAATGTACAAGATTTTACGTAGGAAAAACTATTTGTCCCTTAAAAACTCGAATTTTTAAACATCTTAGTGACATTAGATTAAGGAACAAAAACAATTCTTTATTTCAGCATATTATGACAAATCCTAGTTATAACTTCAAGTTTTCAGTTTTGGAAGTTATGACACTGTCTTCATGAACGGGAGATTTAAATAATCATACTGAAATAACTGAGAGTCGCTGGATAGCTGATTTTTCAGCTGGCAAGCTGCCAGGTCTTAATGGTGTTTTACTTTTAAAACCTATACTCATTGGAAGGAAGTGTAACAGGAAGACCAACGGATGATCTCATTATTAGATGAAGTCTGATTGGTTCCAGGTACTTTGAAAAAATACTTCTAGTTGGAATGTAATATGATCTGAGGAAAGCATAGGCCAAAAGCGCTTGTCACTGTTTTTATTCTGTCTTGATCACAGCTTTATATTTAATAAAATTGGTTTTAATACTTATTTTATAATTATACACTTCTTTTTGTGGTGGCTCTGCTACGTTTATCCTGTTTGGTACTATAATTTTTTGACTGAGTGGGCCTTTGGCAAACCCTGGTATGTTTGTTTGTGATTTCTGCAGTTTTTGATACTAGGGTAGCACATGGCAGAAGGAAGTGAAGTGGAATTAAACTATCACCCTGAAATGTTACGAGGTAGTATGAATGATTTGCTTTCAAATATAAATATATTTAAAAGTAAATCTAGTGGAATTAATCAACTACTTACTGTGGATGCTAATCCATTGCTAATTTTGAATTTAACGGAGGCTACACTGTCAGAAGCTCAAACACCTACATCAATGGAGCAGTTCTACAGTGTTCTCAAAGAGATAGAAAACACAGCCTACAAATTAAAAAGACTACAATGGCAGTGCTTCCATTTGGAAGCCTGCTTACCCTTGAATATTGTACACAGAGGACTCTGGGTAAAATGTATGCCTTCATATGGGAATGTTTACCCCGCACGTTTGGAAAAATGGCAAATGATTAATTTAAACATGAGTTTTGAGTATATTAGATTACTCATTGAGTTTTCTTGACCACTAGAAGAAGAAGAAGCTCAGTTTATTGACAGGAAGCAAATAGAGTTGGCAGAAGCTGAGGCATTCTTCTTAAGCTTGAAGAATTAAAATGCTCACTTGCCATTTATGAAGAGAAGTGAAAGCCATTAAAATAAAAAAATATAATAAGGGACTATCAGAACTTTAAATCATCCCATATATTTGAATGTCCCAAGGATACATCCAGATCTGTTATTAGAAACAAGCAGGAAACAAACAATATCAAACAAAAGTGAATGTCCACAAGTACATCTACAGTTAAACACAATGACAATAGAAACAATGGGGTATTAGCAGAAGCTATACAAGAGGTGAGGAATGTACATAAGAAAAGGACGGAAGCTAAGGACAGCATTTAACTATGAGGGAGGAACAGAGGCGGCCTTTAATTGAATTGACTAAGGAGTCCACTGAAATGGAACTGGATAAAGCTAATAATGAAAGATTGAACTCTCTTGGAGGAAGAACGAAAGACGGAGCTTCACATCAACCTTTTTTTCCACAGCTCCCAATATTTATGCAGCAATCTCCATACCGCAAGAGGAGTCAATCCAGAAATAGGGACAGAGAGAGATGGAAGCTATCATCTTAAGCACAAAGTCATGTATGAATACACTAATAGTCAACTCGTCTAGCTTTCTGCTAACTGATCCACAAACAAGGCTACTTAATAAAGGACTGTCATTTATTCCATCATTAAATTCTGGCTTACATGAGTTTATATTTTATATTAGATGTTTTGCTAGGAACCTTATGTTAAAAAGTATTCATCCAGATAACAGTGGGGATTTATCCAACTCGATTTAAGAAACAAAGTGCATATAGCCCTTCACTTAATTCAGTGGTTGATACCTTTG
The DNA here is from genome assembly GCF_019279795.1 of Protopterus annectens. Classification (NCBI taxonomy): domain Eukaryota; kingdom Metazoa; phylum Chordata; order Ceratodontiformes; family Protopteridae; genus Protopterus; species Protopterus annectens. Next base: position 551,795,200 of record NC_056738.1, on the reverse strand, counting down.
CCAAAATATGTCAGAAAGAGGTGGCAAAATTGAGAAACACATGGAAGGGCTGACTTTTTCACAATATGAATATGGATGAGAGGCTGGCTTTCCAAGAACTAATGAATAATAATGATCTGATTATACAACCAGCAGGGAAAGGGGGATCCATTGTGCTTATGGACAGATGTGACTGAGAACAAGATGTGTTGTCTTTTAAATGATACCAACACTTACAAGAGACTGCAATCTTCTGAATTAGACTTTCCCTGAGATTCACAAATGTATTTTCCATGCAGGAGCAGTGTAGCTGCTCCTGCATGGAATGTGGCCACCGAGTGATACAGGAATGTGCCATTTTGATGTGCATGAGTGAGCCGACACTGTTCCTGCACAGAAACCTATGCAGGATGCTAATTACCTCATTTGCTGATGAAAACCATGCAAATGAGGTTAAATAGTAATCTAGGAAGCAGTCAGGTAACCATGCAGGAACAGTGTAAGGTGCAGAAATGTATTCGGCTACTAGCCAAATACATTTCTGCAAAAATGAAAACGGAGCCATGACAGCTCCAATAAAAGCATGTACCCTATTCTGTAGGCATGCTAATGGCCAAATGGCATTGAAAACTGTTTCATTTACCTAAAAATAAAAGTTTATTTTTTATGGCCAATCTTGGCCATTGAAGCATAGGGCAGCACTGCAAGAACAGGATCGTGGGGGGAAAATTCAATTTTAAGGGAAACCTGCATTTTGCCATTATTCTATATGGCAAGCAGAATCAAAACAATGGCAGGGAACAGTGGTTGGTAAGGGGGAAAGCTCTTGTGTAGTGCAGTAACTACAGTCTAAGGCAGTGGGGTATGTTAATGAGGGGACTTATACTGAATCACAAAATTCTTCTAAGTTTCACACTGTACCTAACCATGTAGGTGCTCTAACACCATTGTGTAGGCAGGAGGAGCAACTAACATGAAAAGGGGTTGTATCATGCTTGCTGTAAGCACATTGGAGCTCCTTTGGCCAGGTTTGAGCTTAGCTAAGCACAGCTAAGCGAGGGGGTGTGTCTGAGGCTGTATAGTCTTATTCCATGAACTGAGGAGCATGTTTGCACCCAGGGGAGAGCCATTTCTTGCTGTTTACACTAGCTATGGGGCTTAAACAGGAAGGCTATAGGAAAAAAAAAGGAAATAGCAGAACAAGGGAAATGCAGTGCAAATCAGCAATATGGGATTCTGCAACCTACAATGGGTGATTGAAAACACTCAGTAATACAGCTGGCAGGTGACTGCATAGCAGAAAATGGGAGGAGATGTAAAAAAAGAAATAAAGGCCAACAGCACAATAAAGGAGAATGAAGTAGAAATCACTAATATGGGACTTTTGCGACTCACAATGGGCCATGCAAAGCGCACAATAATACAGCTGGCAGGTGGCTGCATAGCTGAAAATGAGAGGAGATGTAAAAAAAAAAGAAATAAAGAGCAACAGCACAATAACAGAGAAATGAAGTAGAAATCACTAATATGGGATTCTTGCAACTCACAATGGGCCATGCAAAGCGCACAATAATATAGCTGGCAGGTGGCTGCATAGCTGAAAATGGGAGGAGATGTAAAAAAAGAAATAAAGGGCAACAGCACATTACAGGAGAAATGAAGTAAAAATCACTAATATGGGACACTTGCAACTTACAATGGGCCATGCAAAGCACACAATAATACAGCTGGCAGATGCCTGCATAGTTGAAAATTGGAGGAGATGTAAGTAAAAAATAATCAAAAAAGACAACAGCAGAATACATGCATTCATGCACAAATTACCACTAAAGCCTCTAACACTCACAGTGACCAAAGCAAAGCCATGAGTAATATAGGTGGCAGCTGGAATGTACCATAGTCAACCAATCATACAGGCAGCATCTGCAGCACAACAGTATAAAGTATGGAAACACCTTACAATCTGTTGTTTTCCCACAAACTCTGCAATGTTGGTGTATACATGCGGGGGAATTTTAACTGGAAAAATGTTAGGGGCTGCCATTGCCTTGATCCATCAGTATGTGCTAGAGGCTGATGGCAGAGATGAGGATAATGCTGGCAACTGCCACAGACTGAGGAGGAGGAGAAGAGTGTTCAGACCCAGGATAACCTACCAGGGGCTACACGATCTGGAGATAGTAGGTGGACAGAAACATACTTCAGCAAATCACTGGGCTGTGCCAGCCTCAACTCAGAGCTAGAACCAACAGAGGGGAGCCCATCCCAGTGGATACCAAGGTATGTGTAGCTTTAAGAATTCTAGCCACAGGTACTTTCTAAAGATCTACTGGGGACATCATGGGGGTCTCACAGGCATTTGAATGCAGGGTACTCCACCAGTTCCTGTATGCCATGCTACCACATCCCAGTGAGCACATTTAATTCCCCAACACCCGTGAGGAGAGGACCAGTAATATGTGTCTCTTCCACCATGTAGCAGAATACCCAGAGGTACTGGGTGCCATAGACTGCATGCACATCCACATCAAAGCACCAGCCAATGAATAGGGTAGGGTCTACATAAACTGTAAGGGGCTCCCCTCCATCAACTGCCAGGTCATGTGCAATGCCCAGGGCATTATCATGAATGTGTGCGCTGGCAGCCCTGGAAGCTATCACATCTCCCACATCTGGCATTCAACACAGCTGTGCCAGGCTTTTGCCAATGGGGGCATCCTGTATGGCCATCTGTTGGGGGATGCTGGCTATGCACTGCAGCCATGGATGATGACACCCATCAGAAATGCACACACACCCACACAAGAACACCATAATGAGGCACACACACAAACCAGGATCAATACAGAGCATGTGTTTGGGATGCTCAAGTCATGGTTCTGCTGCCTTGACATATCTGGTGGAGCCTTGCAGTACTCTCCAGCCTATGTGCACACATGTTCATAGTATATGCCATGCTACACAATATGATCCTGCAGAAACAACTGCAGCAAGAACAGCACAGGAAAGGGCCACATGGCCCACCACCATTCCTAGATCCCCACAGGCACAGAGGGACTCATGGGAGGAGGCCCCTGAGCCTGTTCCAGTAGGCAGATGGAGGTGTGCCCAGTATGCTCACACCCTGGCAAACATGCAATGCATAGCACACACACTGACACTGTAAGGACCCCAGGGACTGACACCTCTCTTTGACTCACACACACAGTAAAATGGATGACATACACATCACATTACCTGTAACTTACCATGTACAGGCAGTGTACTGTGTGCATCCAACATAGGTGGCATCAAGCACCATCCTCACAACTGCTGCAAGCACAAGCTAAGTCAGTCTTCTTAACAATAAATGAATGGAATAGTGTGTTCTGCTGGCATATCTATAGTAATGCTACATGCATGGAAGGGAATGGGGTGGCCTACTACACCTAGCAGCACACAACTGACAGCTATGTGAGACACCAGGAAATTTCTGGCCAAAACTGGCCTCCACACACTATGCAGTAGTACCCAAGGTGGGAAATCCCACTGCAGTATATGTGTGGGGACAACTAGCTGGGGGGTCATAGGTCACAGACATGAATGTCAGGGTGGGGGTCCCATAATCACCTCTCACACCCACACAGCAAGTCAGCTATGGAAAACCACAGAGAAATGTCTGGTAAAGGCACACAAATGGTGGCAATGTTGAATTAACCCCCTAAAGACTCATACAGTGATAGCACAGCAGGACCCGCAGTTGCAGTAAGACGATGAATGGTAAGAAGTCTGAAACACCAATGTATGCCAGTACAATCTGACCTAAGCTCTTTACTGATATGCCTCCAGTCCCCAAAACAGGGCACAATAGTATGGTAAATGGAACCAAAATGTAAAGCAAATATTAGCACAATCTGTGCAAATATGTACAGTTGACAGGTGTGTCCCCCATATACCCACACAAATGCAGTAACATATATGTTTGCATGGAAATAGCAGCATAGCACACATTGGCAGAGCTGTACCAATATACATGAAAACATGTTGCCTGTCCACAATATGCAGGGGTCAATGAGCTATGTGTATGTGTGGTTAATACTGTCTGGATCTGGCCAGCACATTCTCCTGGCAGTCGTCTTGTACTGCCCTAGGTACAGTGCTGCCTTTGACAGGGCCATGTGCAGATAACTGCAGTGCCAACTGTTATGCATGTCAGCATAACCCACTGCTCTGCCACTGTCAGACCTGGAAGTCACAGTGCTATGTGGAATATACTACACATATTAGTGACATCTTGAAGGATGTGTAGCAGAGGTGCCAAGACTTTTGTGAATATAAGTGTTTTGTGGTACTGTTGTCAGTGGTCATTCTCAATAATCCTTTTTTTTATGTTTGCTTTTACAAATAATGGACATGCCTGCACAGCAGTGGTGGCTGATAACTTCAAATTAAAGGGGGACTGCAGGAGACAGCCAAATGGGTGGGGCCAATGGGGAGGGGTTTGGCCAACTAAAAAGGGGTGGAGCTATGCTCAAAACCACAACAACTGGAACTTTAATTAAACACGCTGCCCTGGGTGCCAAACCATCATTACGATAGTCCAATCAAGACAAAATGAAGTGTAGAAGAAAAAATATTTAAATGCATCGGCTACATGACAACTTACTTAATATCTAGATGAAAACATAAAGGTTGTGAGGCATGAAAAAATGAATTGCTTTTTAAATAGATTACTGGAATGCCAGTCAAAGCAGTTCCAATTATAATTTATATTCAGCTTTATAAAATTACAAAGTAACATGCTGAACGTAGCAATATCTGTGATACCCCCACTTGTAAAAATGTTTCTTATCCAAAAAAGACCTGCTGCCTGAAAACTATCTACTTGTTTCATAGGACAGACATGATCAAAGTAAAAAATGAACAGCAAACAAGCAACAAGCTCAAGATAAATTGCTTAAAGGGTTACTGCACCAGTTATGGACCACACATTATAGACTGGCATTCTGTTTAGTTTACGGGTAACGCCTGCAAAGATAGCTACAAGCCTCCAACAAATGTAACGAGCTTCTGAAAATACTGTAATCCTGTCCTTTATTACAAATACTGTCATATGCATTTCAATACCTAAGGCTTATACGTTATCTAGTTATGTAAATATTCTCTGCATGTCAACAACAAAAAGGCTTTCAATGTTGTAATTCTTTAACAGTATGCTTATTAAAGCTTACTTGCATCTTAACAATCTCCAACAAGCTTACCTGATGGTCATTAAAGCATTGCTACTTAAACACAGAGCAACAGGGCACTGCAACAGCATGCGTTTTCTGAACAATAAGAAGCATAAATCAACAGTATAAAAATATGACAGAAAACCAGAACATTCAGCAAAATCAAGGACAGATGAAAAGCCACGGTCATACTTGTTTGCGGTCTACCTTGGATGGGGGAATACTTTGCACATTTAACACTGCATAACTGCTCCTTGCCCTTCTTGGGCACATCCAAAGCCATTACAGTGGGGAGTGGGGTGCAACAAGTATGTCACAATTTGAAATGTCTCTGGCTGACCGTGATGGCTCATACCTCTCAACCTCAGAGCAAGAAATCTGGACAAAGCCATACATAGAAGTGGGACACGGGCCCAAAAATAAGAACAATTTTTAAATATTGCTCTTATAAACTTAGATAATAAACTAGTAGTAGGTCTTGCATTAGTATGAATTTTCTGAAAGGTAAACTCAAATGTCTGTCATTATTTTCTAACTTCAGTCTTTGATGATTTGCCACTAATTTGCCAGAAAACCACAATTTTATGAATGTGATGCAAAAATATAAAATTGCCACACAATATGGCTGGGAACCTGTCAAAGAAGGGACACCTTTTTTAATATTAGTATTGTTAACTTGACCAGCTGACAAAATAAGAGCATTTACATGCATTTCTGAAATAAAAGTAATCTATAACTCTGATCATTACAGTTATTTATAAAATTGTAAACACTCCACATTTTCTTTCAAAATTGCCATTTTGCAGAGGGATTATTAGGGGGAGAGCAACATTTTGAGCCAATACTGGGGACAGTTGAGAATTTTGGATATTCCTAATTCTATAAAGTGATTTATTTGCATGTACCTCTCAACCTCTTAATGCAGGAAATCTGGACAAGGCCAAATATACTGGGGAAACATACAAACAGTACTAAAATTGCTATTGTATAAACTCAAGACAGTTGATAGACTAGCAGGTCTTGCTTTAGCATGCATTTTTTCTGAAGCTTATGACATCTGAAACTCAATGTCTGCCATTATTTAGTGACTTCACTCCTAAATGATTTGCCAGAAAACCACACATTTTATGAGGAACAAGCCAAAAATAAGAAGCAAAAATCTGGACAGTTGAGAGGTACAGTTCAGCTGGGGCTGTCTTTGAGTTTGCTGCCCTTTCCCCCTCACAAAATCATGGTCGAATGGAGCCTCCCCCCTGCAGCCATTCCAATGTCCCATTCCTTGGTTATTTCACCCCCATTTACCATAAACACTGTAATGTGCATACTGCTTCACTTCTGCGATGATTTGGATTTCATTTGAAAGTTTTATTTTGCATTTTACAGCACAAACACTAATATATATCTGCTAAACAAAGCAATGCAGTCTCACAATGAAAACAGACTTAGCATTAAAACTTCTCTGCCCTTGAAACTCACATTCATTGAAACAGCATTGAAACTCACATTTAAAGAAAATGCATTTTGCCAGTGGCAGATAAAGATCAACTTTGGGCTGTTTTCAAATCATAGGCCCCTTGAACATGAAACATACATGTGCTCTTTGATACACCTTCCTGATTGTATTAAAGTATATTCCTTGTACAATACAACACAGTTGTTAGAGGGCACTTTAAACTTATTGTTTTGAACATTTTTCCAGTAAACAATGAAACAAAATGCATGCACCAATAATGACAAAACTGCCCAATTCAGAACATTTCCATCATAAATGTCATAAATGTCTACTCAAACTTCTACAGTCCACCAGTATCAGTAAATATGCACAATCTTTGAAGTAAAAGTCATCTAAATTCCACATTAAAGAAATCTGAAACTGATGAAGATGTTGCTGCTAACAAACAACTTTATATGTCATTGTTTCATCTACAAATAAAGTGCCTGTTGCCCTTGAGGAATAAACTGCCTATGTGGCATTAAAACAATAATAAGCTAGTAATATCACAATAGGGAATGGATGGCAAACTTAGAACAGGTTCATAGTTACTAGGTATCTTCACCAAAAAGGACTGCATTGCACTGACTATGCATTCTCCACCCTAGTACTTAAACTATGGGACTCCATTCCTCTCACAATCTGAAACGTCCAAAAGTACTCTGACGTTAGACAACAGCTCAAGGAACACCTCTTCACCCAAGCAAAGTACAACATAGTACAGTATGAGCAATACATCTACTTATTGTGGGAGTAGAACCTACAGCCTTCTTCATCAAAAGCAAGTACACTACCTGTTGTGCTGTTAACAATGCAAGTAAACTCAGCATAAGCAGCACTAAACTTTTGTTCCCCTGCAGCTCTCAGCTCCTTGTAAAATCTACCTTGACACTCAGCTGTATCTCTGAACTTTGCAAAACAAGAAATTTGGAAAAAGCCAACATTTATTGGGGGAGGCCCAAAATCCAGGGACACATTTTAAACATTGCTTGTATAATGTTGGAAAGTTGCTAGACTAAAATGCTGTGTTACCAACATACATTTCACTGCTAAGTCTTAAACACAGGACCCTGTGCAAAACAGTCAGAGCAACATACCACTATGCCAAATCAGCTGTTTTGTGAAAGAGAGGAAGACAAACTTAAATGGCTACCATTTAGAGAATTCAGTTCTCACCGTACCTGTCAACCTATTAACACAATGCACCTGAACAAAGTCAATAATGGGGGAATACAGCCCCCAAAGATATTCAGCAAATTCAGTTCTCACCATAGCTCTCAACCTTAGCACAAAAAACCTGGACGAAGCCAATAATGGGAGGATACAGTCCCAAAAATAGGGACAAATTTCAAATACCCATGTTATAAACTTAGAAAATTGCTAGAATAAAAGGTTTTGTGTTACCGTATACTTTCTGAAGAATATGAAGTCTGAAATTCAAATGCCTGTTATTTTTATTTATTTAACATTTGTTAACCAGGAAAGTCTGACTTGGAACAAAAGCCAATTTTCAGCAGAGTCCCAGGGAGAAAGACTGCAGACACATGTCTTTTTAAGATGGGAGGACTTGCAGACTCTACACACAAGGCACCCAAGCCAAGAATCAAACCAGAGAACCTGTAGCTGTCAGGCAACAATGCTACCAGTGCACCACTGCACTACTAACTGTGTAAGGAAAAACAAACATACAGAAACCACAGATTTTATGAGTAACAAAACAAATATGAGGCAAAAATCTGCAAACATGTTTTAGAAATGGTGGTGAGTAGGGAATTCAGGCCCTTGCCACTTGCATCCATGGTACAGGGTTCAAGCCTGAGGTATTCTCTACCCACCACCATGTGTTCTCTAGGGCATTACACACACACACGCACACAAGCTCACACACACACACACACACACACACACACACACACACACACACACACACACACACACACTACCTGACCTGCATTAGTTCAACTTCTTAGCAGTATCTGTCTTCTTCCTACGGAAGCAAGCAGTCTCCATTCCTGTCCTCTTTCCAGAGAAGCAACTTCTTTGATCTGATCCATGCTCCTTAGCCCACGCAAGCTAACGGCTGGGTTTCCGGTCTGCCTCTCAGCCTGCTGATGATACTGGTTTCCTGCAAGAGTAGGCTGGAAGCCCCAGCCTACTGACGATGCAGTCCGGTGTTGGTCTGTTCCATGTCATCATCACCGCACAGACTTCTGGGCTGCAGGGCAGGAATGCCATTCTCCCTTATCTGGACTGCCTGGCAGTCTGGAGTTCTAAGAGAGTATGGAAGTCCAAGCACAGCATGCATGCATGGAGTTCCAGACTCATTCATTTTCTTTTTTAAAATTATTTCCCTTTTCTTTTAAAATTATTTCCCATTTCTTTCTACATTTCTAGGTGGGGGGGTGGGGCTGCAGTCCTGTAGTCCTATAGCATGATCCGCCCCTGCTGCAGAGTTGAATGCACTCTGTCCTGACACACATAACTCCCAACCTCTGACAGCAAGATATCTGGACAAGGGTAGAAATAAAAGTGGAACAAATGCACAGTGATAATCATGTGTTGTAAATATCACCCTTACATACTGAAAAAGTTGGTAGGGTGAGAGGTTTGCAGTAGTGGGAATGGTCTGAACATTATATATTCTGAAACAGTAATGTCTGTATTATTTTGTAACCTCACACCTCATTGAACTAACTTGCCATTAAAACACAAGTTTATGTAGAAAGGATGAAACCTCTAGCCAAACACCTGGACAACCTGCCAAAAAATGTACAGGTCAGAGGTATGCACACACAAGAATATGACATCTCAGGTTAGAAAGATATCACACAAGCAGGAGATCCCCAGCCAGTATATCACCAGGTTGCTGGACTGTTTACACAGCCATGTGTCATTACTACACCAGCTGTAGCCACACCTCACAAATGGCCTTGTTGGGCAAGAATTTACATAGCTGCCCTCATAATATTGGTCTGTGCATCATACAACTAGTATTCCCCTGGTAAAGCACTATCATGATCTCAGAATGTCTGGCACCAGGTAATGACACAATTAATTGCAATTTCAGACTACAGATATGTCAGAAAATGTCTGCTAAACAAAACAAGTACTCTGAGGAAAGTCCTGTGTACTCCTGAGAGGTATGGCTGTAGCACACAAAACCCTGGACTGGAGTACACTTATCTCTGGAATGGAGTCCCACCCTAACTACAGAAGGTCACACTGGACATGCTCCTACACTTAGAGAATCACAGGACATGTTGGAACCCACATCGGAATATATGACTGTATTGTGCATATATGTCCATGCATACAGACAGCTATGTACACATCAACTCCCCCCCCCCCACACACACACACACACACACACATCAAACAGGATTACCCTCAGCTAGCTCTTGGTGGCCTATATGTGATATATCTGCATCTGTTGCATGAGATACACACACATATATGGGCAACAGATAGCATATGTCAAGCATACAGACACATAGATGTGGGGAACTGCGAGACAGACAGTAATACAGAGAGAGACACAAGGGAACACAGACAGAGTGAGTCACACACATGGATACCCTGAATGGCATACAATGATGTCCTGCTGTGGACAGTGGCATACTAGTTGTAAACAGTTGCAAGTGCCAGCATAAAAGGTAAGCCCCATTGTGTAACAGTACTGAGGTTGAGTTTATAATATCACATCACCTGCGTGTATATGTGTGTGTGTGTGTGTGTGTGTGTGTGTGTGTGTGTGTGTGTGTGTGTGTGTGTGTATGTGTCTCCATAGGTCCAGGTATTAGAAGACTCTTCCCACTCAGTACACTTCACATTGCCCTACTTCACATGATCTGCTGCTTTCATTCACCTTAGAAGTACCACCCCCTATAAGCTCTGTAACACATGTGATAACTGCGTAACACTGTAGTACAAATAACCAGATAGATAGGAGTTATAATCTCAATACTGGCACAATACTGGCAACTGTGTGTGTGTGTATGTGTGTGTGTGTGTGTGTGTGTGTGTGTGTCTGTGTGTGTGTGTGTGTGTGTGTGTGTGTGTGTGTGTGTGTGTGTGTGTGTGTGTGTGTGTGTGTGTCTGTGTGTGTGTGTGTGTGTGTGTGTGTGTGTGTGTGTGTGTGTGTGTGTGTGTGTGTGTGTGTGAGACAGTTGTGTATGTGAGAGTGAGGGTGTGTGTGTTTGTTTGTAGATGAAACAATTTTAGGCCATTCCCACCCATAACACTTCCCAGTTCCCCACTTTATCAGTCCTGCTGATGTCATTCCCCTTATTGGCACATTTGGCCAGTTGTCAGCCTAGTAAGCTACGTAGCATGTATGATAACTGTGTAACAGTATAGTACAAATCACTAGGTAGAGAGTGATTATAATCTCAGATCTGACAAATGTGTGTGTGTATGTATGTAAGAAAAAGTATTTTGATACTTTTTGTATATTTTGTACAGGTTATTAATGGCAGAAGACCACCAGATTGGCCTCCAGTATTTGGAGAAGAGTGCCATGGCTCTGTTGGGTATGGCTAGTTCCATGGATTGATGTACATGTTTGTACAGTGCATTTGTGTAGGATTCAGCAGTCATGCAGGTATTTTCCATTGGCATGGTTGCTGTGAAGTTTGCCACCTCTGTTCTCATGAGTCTAAAGTCAGCTTTGGAGAAGCTTTTCAAGGTGGTTACCTTTGCGAGGGGGTGTGGGTGAGATGTGGATTTCCATGGTGATTACTTTATGTAGGATCTGACCTGGTAGTGATTGACTACTGTTGTCAAGTAACGGTCCCATATGTTAGTAATCAACACAAGTCAAGGATGTTATTTCCTCTACTGGGAGTCAGAATGAGCTGGTCCAGGGCATTGGAACTGATGAATTCCAGGAAGCATTAGGCCAGTGTATTGCTGTGTGAGTATCTTTCCCAGTTGATGGAGGGTAGTTGAACTCTCCTAGTATGAGAATGTTGGGTTGGACCTTAATAGATTCCAGGGTGTTGAGGAATGTGGATTGAGATTCTAGGGACATGGGTGGGGACCTATAGCAGGCTATGACCTGGATTGCACTATTACCCAATGTCAGCTGTACCTGAAGTATCTCAGATACATTATGCTGGGATACTACTCTGGATGTGTGCATATCCATTATTAATATGGAGACATCACCGCCTTTGGAGCTGTGTCCCATGTTTTGGGGCTGACATGTGTTGAATAAGTTATAGGCTGGTAGTGCAGGGCTGCTGTCTGCTGCTATAAACCAGGTCTCTGTTACACCACAAATGTCAATGTTCTCCATTGTGAGGAGTGCTTCGAGTGGCTGCATCTTGGGATGTAGATGTCTACTGTTGAGCAACATGACCCTCAGATTGCATATATGTGTAGCTATTACAGTGGTAATTTGATTTGGAACACTACCTAAAAAAGCACTATAGGGGTGGCAAGACACCTTGCCAGTACCTGGAAACACAGGTGACTGATACAGGCCATCTCTGGCAAGCCATCACAGTCTGTCAATCATGTCATCCCAAGCAGACAGACACTGGATCCCTCAGATTGGTACCAGACATTTAAGCCAGTTGTTGAAGTCAATCATTTGTTGTTTGTACTGCGGTATCATTCTGGGTGAAAGTAGTATACTGCTCAGGACTACTGTCATACCTGATTGGCCCACATAATCTGAGAGCACCACCATGTTTCTTTTCATATAGTCCATGGAGGTGCATCTCAGGTCATTCACACACACATGGACAATGACAGAGTGATACTTGTAGTTGTTGTGGAGTGACCTGACTGGGTGTGTTATGTGTTGGATTCTGACACCTGATAGACAGCTGACTGTTACCTCCTCCATGTTCAGTTTAGTGAGTGGGACATCTGTGTGCCTCACTATTGAGTCACCTATTATTACTGTATCAGGCAAGGTGGTTAGCCTTTGGGGGTTAGGTTAAGGGGCACACTGTAGGTGAGATATGTGTCCTGTGGTATGTGATGTGTTTTGGTGGTCGAGTAGGTGTCTGTCTTGGTGGTCTTCACTGTTAGGGTAAATGTCTATTGAGTGCCTCTGTGAAGATGGGTGTTTGGTTATTGTTTGTATGTCAGAGCTGTGATAGTGTGTTTTCTGGAGGGGTATGTGTTCCATGTGGTGTGTTCCAGGTGTTGACCCTTCTCCTCTTGACCAGCTAGTCCAATCTTCACTGGAGAGTGCATATCATCCAATTTGGTGATATAGGGGTATCTCTCACAAGTCTGAGTGTTGGGAGTTTAGAGGAGAGGGTTGTCTGCGTACATGAGGCAGTTGCAAAAGTGCCTCAGAATCCCTAAGTGCACCAGGGTAATGAGCAAAAGCACAGAGAACTACATTTTAATCATGCCAAGAGAGGTTGTCATAATTACTAAGTACTAGCGCTAATTCCATGAGGAACGACTACTGCTGATGGCTTTCAGGTGTGCTAGAATAATTGATAAAAAACCTGTTGAAGTCAAAAGCTATTAGGCTATTTGACGTGCAGGAGAAAAAGAACTATCAAGATCTAAGGGAAAAACTGAAGGCAGACTTTCTGGCACCTGTAACAGTTTACATCAGCTGTGCAGTTCTCAGCACCTTTGGCCAGTTGTCAGCCCAATAAGCCCTGTAGCACATATGGTAACTGTGTAACACTATAGTACAAATAACTAGATAGGCAGTGGTTCTAATCTCAGCACTGGCAAGTGCGTGTGTTTGTGTGGGAATCATATACTGTGTGGGTTATACCATTTTAAGTTGTGTACCACCCTGTAGACTTCCCCCCACACTACTTTACTAGGCCTGCTGGTGTAATTCACCTTAGAAGTACGTTGGGAGTATGTGAAATCATGTAAACTCCATGGCGTGTTAGATAACTGTGTAACATTCTAATCAAAATAACTCAATAAGTAGGAGGTCTAATCTCAATACTGGCAACTGTGTGAAAATCGTGTACTGTGTGGGTTATACCATTTTGAATTGTGTACCACCCTGTAAACCTCCCATCACCCTACTTCACTAAGCCCGCTGATGTAATTTACCTTAGAAGTACATTGGGACTAGATGAAATCACGTACGCTCTGTTGCATGTCTGATAACTGTGTAACACTATAGTAAAAATAACTAGATAGGCAGGGATTCTAATCTCAATACTGGCAACTGTGTGTGTGTGTGTGTGTGTGTGTGTGTGTGTGTGTGTGTGTGTGTGTGTGTGTGTGTGTGTGTGTGTGTCTTTAGGTGAAGGTCATGTCCTGTTTGGTTGATACCATTTTGATTTGTGTACCATCCACGCCTGTTTACCACTTTGCGATGACATTACTTTATATAGCATGGTAACAGCATCTGCCTCACATGCAGCATGTTAAACCATTGTGCAGGCCATACCAGTCTTCTTTACAGATGTGCATGGAATATCCAGATGTTTGCAACCTATATGTGGTCTGTGTCCCTTAACAATGCATATTTATGTGATAATGTTGCCAAATCGGCCACAGTGAGTGTAGTGACACACATGCCAGTATAAGGCATCATACCTGACTGCTGATACAATGTCTGCTAAACTATCACTTGTCCAGGCTTGTAGGAGCAATACATGACTCCACATCCTATTTTTGTTGGGTTATCTCACCATCCATGATGACATTCAAAACATTATGTGTTGTAAGACATAGTGTGTTATGTCCCATGCATATAATCTATGTGGGGCATGTCATGTGTATGTAGTAGTACAGTACATCAAGGTGGAAATGTAGGTTTACTAATCTGTCTATTGCCAACTGTGTTTATGTTACTGTGTGGACATCCCCTGTGTCAGTCTTTACTGTGTGGATGCAAAGGATATACCATTTCGTCTCCCTTTTCCTCCTGGTGAACTCAGGAATACATACCACAAACCTGTCATACACAGTATCATGCATGTCCTCATCAACTGCATCAGGGCTGACTGTATGGGAAAGAAAAGTCAGGGCCAACAGGTGCTGCCAGGTGAATATGTTGCAGTTAATGTAATGGCTATGCTTGTGAGGGACCTGCTGACAGTGCTACAGTAACCTGTTCTGTAAGTATGAGCCTGTGGTACTACGCAAAACTGAGCTGACATGTCTGAAGGCTACCTGTCTGTGACAAGGGCATATATGCAAGGTCACACTGTCTGACAACAGTGTCCCTCATACATTGTTGCATGCATACACACCTGGTACATTTACATATAAAGCTGTACCTTGTCTATGACACAGTCAGTGTATTCCCACTTTGCCATGCTCCCTCTTGGGAATGTTTGCAGGGCCACAGCCTGCAGATACACAGACAACTGGAACACAAACATAATACAGAATGTCAGACTACATTCAGTCAGTGGTACTAACAGCAATAATGCATCCTGGCTAAAAAGGTACTTAGGCCTGTATGTGTACCCATAACAAATGCAAGCAGACAGCACCTTACATAGTATTACATAGCTACACTGTACTATATTCACCATGTGCATCAGACCCGTATTAGCATGTCCCTGCAACGATGGTATGGATGACAGGGATGTAGCACAGGTATCATCATATGCACAGGGTGTGGTGTGGATTTGCCAGAGGCCTAGGCTGGGCCATACGGTTGACATCATGTGTGTGTGTGTTTGGAGGGATATGCAATAGATGGGCAGTGCAGAGGTGCTGTGTGTGTGTCTGGAGGTGTCCTGCCTGTGATACAGATGTGTGTGTGTGTATGTATGCACACAGTCATGCCATGTGGCTGCCCAATAAAGGGGTATGCTGGACAGCTGTGGACCATACATGGCAGGGTGTTCAGTTCACCATCTCCAGCCATGAACATGGGAACTGGTCCTGCCAGGGGTATCACTGGCACCACCAGACCCAAGGCCAGATGCAGTACTGCTTCCTGATGGTGACTGCTGTCTGCTAGATCCATGCCCCTGATGGGTCCGGGCAGGACCACTTGCCCATGGCCTGCTCTGGTGTGATGTGGACAGCAACCTCCCTTCGGTAGTGCTGATGTCATTGCCAGTATGGGAGTGTGAAAGTGCACAGCCCCATAGACTCTCAGCTGTTGTTGGTGCTGACTTATGTCCACATGGCTGATGCCCATCACCCACCACACGCTCTAGCACAGACATGCCATGGTCTCACCCCACCATTTATTCATGACCACAGTATTTTGATGTGTGGCCTCAACAAGTTCATGTATGTCACCACGTAAATCAGGAAGTGTTGCTTCCACCACCCTGAGTATTTGTCTGGTATGGCATTCAGTACATGCCTGTACATCCATGACAGCCTGAAACATGCGTCTAGTGTCTCCTGCTATGGCACTTGTGATAGTGGCTTGATGAGCAGCAGTCCTCTTGGGAGCACCCCTGTCCATCTGTCTGTATAGGACCTCACCTGCACTCTGGCTATGGCCAGTGTCTACACTCACACCTGCCATAGTCACCACACTAGCCTGTTCAATGCCAGCAGCTGCCAACTGTCCATCATCTGTGACCACTGGTGATGGGGTATGTGTGGGCATTGTCACTGTGTGCAAGGATGGTGTTGGCAAGAGTGGCATGCCAACCAATGGCACAGATTCAGCCCCTGACAATCCCACCTGTACCTCACTATTTCTATCATCATTGTTAGCATCTGCAGAGATAATGACATCAGTTTCCAAGCGAGAGGGACCCCAAATCCCATCGCCACCTGTGAGGGGAAGACAACATATGTACATTAATATCTGCACTTTGAGGTTGGCTGGTACACACACACACACACACACACACACACACACACACACACACATACTTACAGGTGAGGTGGCACATATCTGTTACACAGACCACACATTACCCAAATGATGACATGCATGACACACAAACCTCAACATCATGCATTGCAGCCAATTTTACTACATGTAACTAACAATATAGAGCTCTGGGATATGTGATTAGTGTTAGTAGGTGATGGCCTTTCCCCAGCACAGACTGCACCCATGTACACATAAATGCTGTTCACCTGTATAGCACAGTGGCAAGTACTACAGAGCATACCTCACAGTTGTACAGATCCTTGCAGGATGTGTAGATATCTGGCTCATATGTTTGATCTGTTTCTCATAACCCCTGTGTTTCTATGATACATAACTGGGATGATCTGAGGAGTGACATTACTGATTAATGACATACATTTGAATGCCAGACCTCCAAACCAGCAGTAAATTTATGGTCACACAATTCCTGTTACACCACCAGCCTTCTCACCTTACAGTGGATATGATAAGTGTACACAACCCTGTTAACATGCAATGTTCTTTTAATATCTAAGATGAGACTGCAATTATGTATTCAAATATGTTACCCAAATTTCATGTGACATATGACCTGTGCAATCCAATCAATAAACAAATATGTTATGTGTAAAATATAATGACTGCAACATGTACAATATGGTGGTTGCATAAGTGTGCACACCCTTAAAATGATACTTCGTTGAAGCACCTTGTAAGTGACTTACATCACTCACTCTTCTTGTGAAGGTGTCTATCAGCATGGCACATCTTGACTTGGCATTATTTGGCCACTCTTACATGCCAAGGTCACCCAACTCTGTCAGATTGCAAGGCCAGCTCATGTGCACAGCCCTTGTCAGGTCTCACTGGGGGTTTTCTGTCTGGTGTAGGTCTAGGCTCTGGCTGGGTCAATCCATAACCATGAGTGTGTTCAGGTGGAGCCATTCTTAGGTAGTTTTGAATGTATGCTTCGGGTCTTTGTCATGTTGAAGGCTGACATGCCTCCCCATCCTTAGTGTTCTTGCAGATGCCTGATGGATTTGGGCCAGACATGGATATTATTTGGAACTGTTCAGAATTCCCACCACCATGACTACAGGCTCAGTTCTTGCTTTGGAACAGCATCCCGACAGCAGGCCACTGCCACCAGCATGATTCACCATTGTCTTTAGGTTACGAGAGGTGTTGCTTGTGCACCACACATTCCTTTTGGCATTGTGGCTGTGAGGTTGAGCCATTGACTCATTACACCAAATACATTTTCACACATGCCTTTGGGAGACTTGATATGCTTTATTGCAAATTTTATCCACCCCTGGATATTTTTTTGCTGTGGGGAAATGCTTCCATCTTCTGACCTTACCCTATCAGCCAGACATATGCAGAATATGGGAGAGTGTTCTCACATGTAGTACACAACACCAGTACTTGCAAGAGATTCCTGCAACTCCCACAGTATTGCTGTATGTCCCCTGGCAGCCTGCCTGACCAGGTTTTGATATGTCTTTTCATCATTTTTGGAGGAACATCAGGTTCTTTTCAAAAGCACTGATGTCTCATATTCAGTCCACCTTTTGACAGCTGTCTCCACTGTGTTCCATGGGGTATGCAATGCTGTGGTAATGCTGTTGTACCCTTCTCTTGACTGATATATTTCAAATATGAGATCCCTTTGCTGCTTTGTAATCTGTCTGCAAGCCATGGCTGTTTCTGTTGCAGGCAACTGAGCAAATGTCATAATTATCCTACTTGGACAGCAGACTGTTATTTGGTGTTACTCAGAGTGCCTTTACTTGATGGTAGGTGTGGACCCAAGCAGACTGAATGCCATCAGTAAATCACAAGCTGCTGCAATAAAATATTATTTGAAGGGTGTGCACACATATGCATCCAGCTTATTGTAAGGTTTGTATACTCCATATTTGGTGCCCAACAGACTGATTGGTTTTACAAATTAATTGTTTGTGTCATAGGTCACATTACAGGTTGGAAAATTTGTGGACTGACATATTGTGGTCTCAAGTTGTGTATATATATATATATATATATATATATATATATATATATATATATATATATATATATATATATCACAAACACCTGGCATCTTAACAGGGATGTGTAGACTGCTTATATCCACTGTATGAGAGTAATGTTTAACACATGTCCCTACCTTAGGCCATTTGCCCCCCCCCCCATATTGTTGGTCTCTTTCCAGATGTCTTGCACTGACAAGTTGTGAGGTATGCTACAGGGATGTAATATTCTCTTCAGATAGGCCCTGTGGTGACCACTGTGATGCAATGCAGTTTACCCCACCACAAGTGAACATGCACATAAAGCAATGTGGCTATGAATGACAGTTTTGTGCATGGCACATTGCATGGCTTTCACATGCCTGGAGTATTGGCAAACCACAACAGAACAATTCCATACTCACCAGCTTTAGGCTGCTTTCCCACATGCAGACCAGAGGGACCTGGGTAGTTGTCGGAGAGAAATACTGTCAGCAGACTCACATGTGGCATTGGTACAGGATGGCTGCAGCATGTCTGCACATTTACAGTACAATCCCCAATAATACACAATTTGCTGTCCTTCACCATAGATGTGCACTCCTGTGCAGTAGAAAACCCCATCCACAACTGCAATCTTACCTAACACATGCACATAGATACTCTACAAATACAAGTATGTCTGCTACACTAGTCTCCACTGGGGTCTTACCTGCACACTCCTCGTCCATTGTCTGGGTGTTACCCACCTCCAGCATGTGGGGAGGGTCTGTACCCTGATGTTGTACTGGGATGGGTGCCTCAAGGTTGTCGAGGAAATCCTCAGTGGATGTCAGTGGGGGCTGCATGGCTGGGCCCCCACCTGTGGCTATGCGGTCCCTGGCCACTGCAGCAGCCCTTTGCTGGACATGGCATATAAGGTCATTTGCATGATGCTGGACCTGCTCATATGTACGTTCATGCAGGCTGACATAGTTTACCCTGTGGACAAGGTCACCCCACAGGCTGGTCCCCTCCCACAGATGTTGCTGGTTACGGCCAAACATCATGGCATGTTTCTGTAGTATGGTTTCTATGATTATACTTGTCTCAGCCACTGAGAAAGTTGACCTTTGCTGATGTGACATTGCACCTGGAAGACATAAAAAGGGAAACACATCAAAGCGCCTCATAAATTTGGTAACAGTATGTACAGAATCTGAACAATTACATTGAATACCAGTAGCCACCACTCACAACCACAACATACCCCTGTAATCTATCAGCACTGTATCTGCTTGCATTGCACTGCTGATCCTTATGTGTCATATTCCCCAAATGAGAGCTAGTTAATTTCATAATCCTCTACTCCTCATTCATGTCTGTGTAGAGGGATGACATTGTCCATCTTCCATGGGGATGGTGTTTTGATGGTGCCAAGGCTTGGTGTGACTACAGTGTGTAATGGAGCTAGGGCCACATGCCTGAGTTCATGTAGGATGCGGACAGGGATGTTATCAGGTCCCATGGATACTTACGTTTGTTGCCTTTCAGTAGGCAATATGTACCTGTTCACTGGTGATGAGGGGAGGGGTGTGGATGGTGTGCATATCCACCTATAGTAATGCTGAGCCAGGGGGTGATGTTTGCCCTAAACTTATGTGCAGCAGGTTGGCTATAGCTATGTTGTGTGTATATGTGGTCTGACTGACCACCATTGCAGGGTGGGTTGGTTTGTTGCCTCTGAGATTGCAGACATATGTGAAGATGGCCTTGTGATTGGCCTTGGTGGATGTGCCCAATTTGTACTCATAGTTAGCCTTACAGTACTCCACCTGTGACCTTATATGCTTGATCAGACAAAGGCTGACTTGATGCCAAGTTGGTGCCTGCTCCTAATTTTCCCTGTACAGCCAATATAGGGAACAAGTCTGTGGTTTGTGTAAAGGGGATTACTCTACTATGGTGGAGGCAGGTTTTACAAGTAAGGTATTGCTGAGTCCATACAGCTATGTTGGTGTTCATATAGCTGTTTGTAGTAGGCATGGACACACAGTCATAACACAGATGGACACCTCTCCAATTTCAAACAGATAATCATGCTTATTGTAGTACCCATGGCTGTGTCAGGGCAATGCAACAACCAGTAGCTGTAGAAATGTTACTCTGTTAGATGCACTGTAACTAAGATTACACACATGTACAACATGTACAGCTTATTTAACTGATATTTTGCATCCCATATCTGTTGTAATGAGGTGGCCAGATATACTTACTCATACTGACATGTGCACAGGTAATTCCTGATATACATTTCTGTTCTATGTCAGTATGGCACACTGTATTCACCCTCTTGCTACCCAGTCATCCCTCTCAACCTGTTAGAGCAGGAGATCTGTAGGATGTCACACATACATAGGGGGCAATGGGACAAAATTAGTGACAGTCATAATATTGCTGTAACACACTTGTATCATTCAATAGCACAGTAGCCCAGGAAGAGAAGAACTTTTAATGTTAGCAGTATGACTGGTATAGGAACAGAGCTAGCTGATATGATGGCCAGAGGAAGGTGGATATATTGTGTGTGCAAGAGACCAGATGGAAGAGGAGTATGACTTGGTGTATCGGAGGCAGGTCACAATTGTGCTATCAGGGTGTGAATGGAAGGGGAGGGGAAAGGGGATAGGGGTTATCCTGAAGGAACAGTATGTCAAGGGTGTTTTTGGAGGATGACATGAGTGTCTGATAGAGTGATGTTTATGAATCTGGAAATTGATGGTGTAATGATCAATGTTGTTAGTGCATATACTATGCAAGTTGCTTGCACGATAGATGAGAAAGGGAAATGTGAAGTCATTTGGATGATGTGGTGATGACTGTACCCAAGGGAGAGAGAGAGTGGTGACTGCAGCAGAGTTCAATGGCTATGTTGGTGAAGGGAACAGAGGGAATGAGGAAGGGATGGGTATGTATGGTGTTAAGCAAATGAATGCAGATGGTGAAATGGTAGTGAATTTTTCAAAAAAAGGATGGACATGGCTGTGGTGAATACATACTATAACAAGAGGGAGGACCATAGGGTGACATACAAGAGTGGAGGGAGATGCACACAGTGGGAGTATATCCAATGTAAGAGGGGCAGTTTGAAGGAGATTGGACACTGTAAAGTGGTGACAGGGGAAAGTGAGGGCAGCACCAAGGTTAAAATGGTGGGAACTGGAAAAGGATGATGGTGAGGTGGAGTTCAGGGAAGGGCTAAGACAGACACTGGGTGGAAGTGACGATTCACCAAATATCTGGGTAAGTATAGCAGAGCTAGTAAGGGAGACAGCTAGAAAGGTCCTTGGTGTGACATGTGGATGGAGAAAGGAGTACAAGGACACCTGGTGGTGGACCGAGGAAGTGCAGGACAGTATACAGAGAAAGAGGCTGGGGATGAAGGAGTGGGATTGTTGGAGAGATGTGGAAAGTAAACAGGAGTATAAGGAGATGAGGTGCATGGCAAAAAGAGAGGTGGCAAAGGCTAAGGATGAGGCATATAATGACTTGTATGACAGGTTGGACACTAAGGAGAGATGAATGGACTTGTACAGGTTGGCTAGACAGAGGGACTGAGCTAGGAAAGATGTGCAGCAGATAAGGGAGATAAAGGATAATGAGGGAAACATACTCACAAACAAGGAGAGTGTGTTGAGCAGATGGGCAGAGTACTTTGAGAGGTTGATGAATGAAGAGAATGAGAGCAAAATGGTTGGATGATGTGGGTATGCTGAATCAGAAAGTGCAACAGCTAATCAAGGAGGAAGTAAGGATAGCTATGAAGAGGATGAATACTGGACAACCTGTTGGTCTACATGACATACCTGTGGTAGTATGGAAGTGTTTAGGGGAAATAGCAGTGGTGTTTTTCACCAGATTGTATAATGATATCTTGGGAAGTGACAGGTTGCATGTGGAGTGGAGAGAAAGTGTTTGTGTACCATTTTAAGAAAAAGATTGATGTGCAGAGCTGTAGTAACTACAGAGGAATAGCATTAATCAGTCACAGCATGAAGTCATAGGAAAGAGTAGTGGAAGCTATGTTAAGCAGGGCAGTGATGAGTAGTGGTTAGCAGTATGTTTTCATGCCATGTAAATGCACTACAGATGTGATGTTTGCTTTGAGAGTGTTGATGGAGTAATACAGAAAAGGCCAGAAGTTGCTTTGTGTCTTTCTGGATGTAGAGAAACCATATGACAGGGTGCCCAGAGGGGAGTTGTGGTATTGTATGAGGAAGTCATGAGTGGCAGAGATATATGTAAGACTGGTACAGGATATGTACAAAGGTGGTGTGACAGAGGTGAGATCTGTGGCGGGAGTGACAGATGCATTTAAGGTGGAGGTGGAATGATATCAGGGATCAGCTATGAGCCCTTTATTTGCAATGGTGATGGACAAGTTGACAGACAAGATCACACAGGAGTCCCCGTTAACTATAATGTTTGCAGAGGACATTGTGATCTGTACTAAGAGTAGGGTACAGATATAGCAGACCTTGTAGAGGTGGAGATATGCTCTAGAGAGGAGAGGAATGAAGGTCAGGACTAAGACAGAATATCTGTGTGTGAATGAGAGGGAGGGTAGTGGAATGTTGAGGATGCAGGGAGTAGACTTGGTAAAGGTGGATGAGTATAAATGATTAGGATCAGCATTTCAGAGTAATGATGACTGTGGAGGACAGGTGAAGAAGAGAGTACAGGCAAGATGGAGAGAGTGGAGAAGGGTGTCAGTACTGATTTGTGACAGAGTACCAGTAAAAGTTGAAGAGAACATCTACAACAGGGTAGTGAGACCTGTTATATGGGTTAGAGATAGTGTCGCTGACAAAAAAGCAGGAGTCAGAGATGGATGTGACAGAGTTACAGATGTTAGGATTTGCAGTGGTTGTAACGAGGGTGGACAGGATTAGCAATGTGTTTATGATAGGGTCAGCCCATGTTGGACAGTTTTGAGACAAAGCCAGAGAGGCAAAATTACTTAAGTTTGGACTTGTGCTGCAGATGGATGCAGAGTATATTGGGAAAAGGATGGTAAGGATGAAGCTGCTAGTTAAGAGGAAAAGGGAAAGGCCTCAGATAAGGTTTCTGGATGTGGTGAGAGAGGACATGCAGGTGGCTGTTGTGACAAAGCAGGCTGCAGAGAACAGGCAGAAATGGCAACAGATGATCCAATGTTGCGACCCCTAATGGGAACAGCCAGAAGAAAAAGAAGGAGCTGTTGTAATGTCAGTCTTCACAGATTTGCCAATGATTTGCCAGACATAACCCAACTGTATGAGTAAATGACTACAAATATGAGGCACACATATGGTCAGTGTGCGTAACACTGGACAGTTTAATAGTATGAGCTCAGTATATCACATGGAGTTCAACACACACATGTGCAACAGTACTTTATTATCCAAATACCATGTATAGGTCTCTCACATTTCTGAGACAACCAATTATATCATAGTTGTATTCAAAAGTAAGATATGGATATGTATGACATCCTAGTAGCAGACCTAGCATTGTCACAGTCAGTATTGTTCAACACACACTGTAGTACTAGTGATATGTGAGCCATCCTTTCCTGGGGTTACTCAGGGGCCTGACCTATGATCTATGTCACTGCAGACAGACCCAGATGCTATGGCCATAGGTTCTGATAGAGCAATGTATCAGTACAGCAAGTCTTGTTGAGGCATATATGTTACAGTTCCTATTTCCCATTCTTACATACCCCCTACTGCAGTCCATTACATGCTTACTTGTTTGACATACCTGTTTGTTTTATTCAAGTGTAGGTGGTTATGTCCTGCTTGGTTTTTATTTTTCTTTTTGCTCTCTTTCTCTCTCTTTCTCTCTCTCTCTCTCTCTCTCTAAAGGATGTGGGGTGTACATCTGTTTTGCATAGGCAGCAGCTTGCCTTTTGTAGGTAATGCTCACGAGCAGCTGATGGCCTGTGCACCAATTGGTGTCCCCCACTTGATAATTGCATGCAGGACAGCTGTGTTGTTATTCATATAGCCAATGGCATGGTAACACACTCCTATCATTGAGTACGTCATGTGAGCTTTGGTCCTTTTCCTTGCCAGTGAGGAAGAATTCATGGAGGTGTGTGAACAACAGCATCACAGAGGGTATTTGGAAATACCTCTTACAACCAAAATTGTGGAGACAGGCCAACAGAATGGGGGAAAATGTTCCAGACATAGGGACATAATGTAAGTATTGCTGTTATACATTTGGATTTGCTAGTCTAACAGGATTTTTGTGGACATGGAGTTTCTGGGTGATTTTAACTCTGACAGTGTTATGTGTTTTACATAACTCTCACCTGTAGGGCTATCCACAGAATGGCTAAAATTTGGACTCCTATGTTTGGTGTGCTCCTCAGACATTTTTTATCCTTGGAAAATAAGTAGCATACTCTGGGGATTGCAGTCAGAAACTGCTAATGTCTATTTGTGTTTCTGACCTCATAGCCCTCAGAATATATATGTTACAACTAACCCTGCTACAAAATCAACAGTCTCAGTTTATAACAGCAATATTTCAAATATGCCCCTGTTTTGGGGCCTCTGTCCCACAATTAGGTCATGCTTTGTCTAGATGTCATGCAGTAAGAGGTTGATAGGTATGGTATATGATTATTTAGTGCCTACATTCCTGACATTATCCCAGTGATATATCAGGCTGCTAGACATGTTATGTGGAAGAGGCCTTATATATGAGGGGAAAGCCTGGATATTCCATGGGACTCTGTACAGTTGAGAGGTCTGTGTATTTCTGGCAATTGTTGACAGACTGTCAGGATTGTATAGCAGTGTATTGTGTCAGTGTTATTTGGCCTGTGTAGGGAGGGGTGTGGATGTATGTGTTATGGCTCCTTTTCTATCTGACTGTGCATGCCGCTCCTGTTTCTGGTTGTCTATCAGCTGTACATGTTTGTAGGTGCAGACTGAGACATGTCCGATACCACAGTCAGGCATGACATGGCTCCAGCAATTCTAACCATGTGGGTTCTGTCCTTGAGCCAGTTTGTAACCCATCTAGTGACATAGGGGTTTATATTTAAGCTGGTGAGCTTATCTATAATGCCCAAGTGGGGTATTGTATCGAAGGCTTTTGCGAGGTCCAGGTAGGCTGTGTGGACCATCTTCCCTTCGTCAATGGCCTTGGTGACTGTTTCAAAGAAGTCAACCAGGTTTAAGAGGCAGGATCTGCCCTTAACAAAGCTGAACTGGGTAGGATCCAGTGTCTGTAGGTCCCCAATATCTTTATTTATGAGTTCCATGATGATCCTTTCCATAGCTTTGCAGACCAAGCTAGTCAGGCTTATGGGGCGATAGTTTCCAGGGTCCGTTGAGGCACCACCTTTGTGGAGAGGGACCACTGTTGCTGTACGCCACTCTTTGGGTACATATCCTGTAGTAAGGCTGAGATTGAACAGTAGTTTTATGTTTGGGTTTAGCTCTTCTTGGAGTTCATGTAGGACGCAGCCCGGGACACCGTCTGGTCCCATTGATGCTGTGTTTTTTGCTTTGGAGAGGGCTTATATATATATGTATATATATATATATATATATATATATATATATATATATATATATATATATAATATATGTATATATATATTTGTTTTTCTATATATGCATAATTTCTTTTTATATATATTTATATGTACAGTATATATATATATATATATATATATATATATAGAATTTATATTTTATATGTATATCACTATTTATATTATGTATATACTTGTCTCTCTCTCTCTTTCTCTCCCTCTCTCTCTCTCTATATATATATATATATATATATATATGCATCTCCATGCATATATACATGTGTATATGTATAAATACGAAACCTGACTGATTGTACGGAATCTTTTCCATACTGTTGAATGAGCATATGTTGGAAAAAGCATCAGCAATTCCTGCAATTCAAATGGTGTAGTGGTACATTGCTCTGATTAGGGTGTACAGGGTCCTGGGTTCTAAATCTGGCATGGCTGATAATTTTGTTGTTCTTACAACCATTTACTCATGCTTACGTCTGCACTAATTCTTTAAAAGAATAGAGAAAGTGATGATAGGAAAGTGATCATACCTCTCAACCTCTTAGAGCAAAACAAACTGGACAAAGCCTAAAATGATGGGGGGGGATAGGGACAGATTTTAAATATTGCTCTTACAAACTTAGAAAGTAGATAGAATAATTGGTTTTGCATTAGCATGAATTTTCTGAATATATGGAGTTTTAAACTCAAATGTTTGTCATTATTTAATGACTTCGATCCTCAGCTATTTGCCAGAAAAGTACAGATTTTAGGAGGAACACACCAAAAATTTGAGGCAAAAATCTGGACATTCTGCAAAAATCTGTACAGTTGTGAGGTATGAAAATGGTGGAAAAGGGGCACGCAGAGGGAAGAACAATATGAAAGATAGCTACACATGTGAAGAATGGGTGTACACAAGGTCCATAGCTGACCATTTCTTATACAGCAGCAGATGTATATTTGTACAGAATTTGGAGGTGAACTTGGACACTCAAACTCCAAAGAGAGGGGTGAGGACAACATAAATGTGTTGTTAAACCTGCTGAGCATAGCTGAGCATTGCTAACCATTGCTCACAGTTCATTCTCATAATATACTACACTTCATTTAGTAAGTGTATATGATTTCCATTACATGACACAGCTGTATGTGCTTTCATTACAGTAGCAAGGGGTGCAACTATACTGTATGGGACACGTGTATACATGGGTGTTTTCATATGTTATATGCACTCAAACATCTATTTTATGCCAGCTACACAACCCTGGGTGACCACATATTTTAATATGGACATAGCACTTTTAACACTGATTTCCCATGTAAACTTGGATTGCCTGCTGTATTACTTGAACCATGTATGCCTGCGTGCAAAGCTGGGACTCTGACTACTACACTATCTTGGTTTGGTGATTTGAGCAGTATACTTTTATTTATCGCCTGGGCGGCCACGGTGGTGCAGTGGTTAGCATTGCCGCCTCACAGCAAGAGGTTCTCCGGTTCGATCCTCGGCTGGGGTGCCTTCTGTGCGGAGTCTGCATGTCCTCCCTGTGGTCGCGTGGGTTTCCTCCGGGTGCTCCGGTTTCCTCCCACATCCCAAAGACATGCTGCAGGTGGATTGGACACTCTAAATTGGCCCTAGGTGTGCGTGTGAGTGTGCCTTCTGTGGAAGGTTGGGCGCCGGGCTGGCAACTCGACACCGTAAAACTCCACTGCCATTCAATGTGCGGACTGGTGATCCGCTGTGGCGACCCCTAACCGGGATAAAGCCAGAAGAAGAAGAAGAAGACTTTTATTTATCGCCTATTGGAAATTAATATTATATTACTATATTAAATGGAGAGTATTCAGGTTTTCGGCCATGTCATTGAGGACTGCTGTCATGACATTATGGCATACATTTCAGTTTCAGACTTGTATACTTCTGAACATTAATGCTAATGCATAACCTGTTTTTTATCAACTTTCTCTCTATCCTCTGTGCAGATGGGATGAGACCGGTGCTCAGGCTGTTGTTGACTACACTGTAGAATGGGTCTGAGAGCCCATGCCTGCGTTCACATTGGATGCAGCCAGAAATGGTATCAGGCCTATGGAGACCTCTATGTATTGCCTTTGAGAGTGCATTACAGACCTGCTTCCTGATCATGAGGGGAGGGGCAGGTGCTGTACATGCACATGTATACCTATGGGGGGACGGGGGGTGATGTTTACACTTCACCTGTCTGCAGCCGGTTGCCTATATCCATGGCATATGTGTATGTGGTGTTATTGACCACCACTATGGAGCAGATATGTGTGTTGCCTCTGGAATTGCAGACACACGTCTGGAAGGCCTAGTGATTGGCCTTGGTGGATGCCTCTAGTTTGCACTCAAAGACAGACTTAGGATACATCACCTGTGACCTTATTTGCTTGTGCAGAACAAGGTGACATGGCTTCCAATGAGGCACCTGCTCCTTCTTGGCCTGTCCTGTGATTATTTCCACCTATGATGGTAGTTGTGCATTGCTGCAGTCCACCACAGGTGTTCCCTTGAGGGGGTTGATGTTGTCCTGTTGGGTATTGCCGAGGCCATAAAGCTATGTAGGCGCCCACATATTATTGTGGTGTAGGCCTGGACACTGCTGCTAGTTCCAATATATGGGATGCCCTTCATGTGAGCCTTGCCTGTGCAGGGAACATTATGGAGGTGTGGGGGCTACAGCTTCACAGACAGTAGGTGGACGTACCTCACAGGACAGGGCATGTGGAGACAGCCCAACAACATGGGAGACAAAGCTCCAGAATTGGGTACAGATTGTATGTCATTAGTGCTGCTATACACATGGAGGGTTGCTAGATTGACAGGTTTCATCTGGGCATGCATTTACTGGGTGACTTGACATCTGGCAGTGATATGCCTCTAACATACCTCTTAACTGGCATATTGTCCACA
Source organism: Protopterus annectens (assembly GCF_019279795.1). NCBI lineage: Eukaryota > Metazoa > Chordata > Ceratodontiformes > Protopteridae > Protopterus > Protopterus annectens. Next base: position 551,766,218 of record NC_056738.1, on the reverse strand, counting down.
GATTGGCCAGATGTTGGCCTGTTATGCTTGGTCTGCTCCTCGAACACTGTCTGTTTTTGTGGGGTTGGTAGGATAATGTGAGGATTGTAGTCAGTAACTGTTGACATCCATTGGTGTTCCACACATCATATCCCTCAGTGATGTTATGTTACACACATGTAACACCAGCTACTGTTTCAGTTTGTAACACCATTATGTGTGATATGTCCCTCTTTCCAGCCCCCTGTCCCAGAAGTACATCATGCATTGTCCAGATGTCCTGCACTACGAGGCGGAGAGGAGTGGTATATCATTAATTACCAACTGCTCTCCTGTTATCATGCCAATGACCTGGAAAACTCCTGGCCATGATGTGCAGTGGTGGCCAGGATTATTGTTCCACACCCTGGTAATTCTGTGGAAATCTGTACATATGACAGTTATGTATGTCTGGCTATTGTGAACAGACTGCCAAGATTGTGTATCAGTGTTGTATGTAGATGTTTGTTGGGTTGGGTAGGGAGATTAGCAGATGTGAGTGCCATACATCCTTTACCTATCTGACTCTGCATGCTGCTACAGCTACTGGTGGTCTATCAGGTCTGTATGTTTGTAGGGGCCATCTGTGAAATGTCCTGTAACACCACAGGAATATCAGTACATTGTGAATTGGGCCATTATATATTGGTGTAGTGTGTGACTGGCAAAAAGGATATGCTTATTCAGACAGTCGTTCTACTCTACAGTTCATTTTGAGTACCATGTTATGACTGTGATGCAAATGTTTTCGGGTGGACATTTTTGCACCAGTCTTTGCTTTTCTCTACAGTTCCATCCCTGTAGTGCATTCTATATTTAAATATACATAGGTAATTGCCCAGAGATGATGTGGGGGAGTGTCATGTTGGTCTTACTGTGCCTCATAAGGTAATGGGGGGACATGTTTGGCAGCTGTCAGGGGATTTCCATTCTGTTACATCACTGCAGTCATACCTCTACACTATCCAGAGGCCTAGACACTGTTCAGATGCGTGGCTTATATGTTTGGTCTGTTCTCCAGAGAGTTGCTGTCTTTGGCTAATCAGTAGGATAATCTGGGGAATGTAGTCAGTAAATGCTAACATCCATTGGTGTTACTGACTTCATAACCTCTCAGAAAAGATATGTTACAACAAAGATGGTAACACCAGCAACTGCCTACATTTATAACAACAATATATCCAATATACCCCTGTGTTTGGGCCTCTGTCCCCCAATTATGGCAGGCTTTGTCCAGATGTCATGCAGTAAGAGATTCAGAGGTATGTAGTATCATTATTTATTGCATTCATTCCTGCTACCATTCCAGTAATGTCATAGATCCCTAAACATGTAACAAGGAAGCGGCCATAGATACGAGTCTTGTGCCTATACATTCTGTGGGAAGCTGTACATTTGAGAGGTCTGTGTATGTCTGCCCATTGTAAAAAGACTGTCAGGATTGTGTAGCAGTGTAGTGTGTATATGTTATTTGGGCTGTGTAGGGAGGTGGTACATGTGATTGTCATGGACCCTTTCAATCTGACTGTGAATGCTGCTCCAGTTTCTGGTTCCCTATCACCTGTATATGTTTGTACATGCAGACCATGACATGTCCCATAACACCTCATGATTCCCACTACACAGTGACTTGAGGGCAAGGGAGCCCGCAGGATTTTTTGCAGGGGGGTGCAAACCCAGAGCCCCACCCACATAGCGCACCCCGCCCCCTGCCAACAAAGCCCCGCCCAAGTCCACCCACCCCAAGCCCCGCCCACACCGCCATTCCAGTGTCCCATTACTTGGCTATTTCTCCCCATTTACTGTAGACACTGTTCAAATCTGTGTGCATACTGTTTTATGCTTTAGTTCTACAATGATTACAGGCAGTTGGATTTAATTTACAACTTTTATTTCAAACATTATAGCCCAAACACTGAGACATTTACTAAACCTAAACAAAGCAATAGTCTTACAATGAAAACAGACTTGGCATTAAAGCTTCTCTACTTTTGAAACTCACATTCAATGAAACAGCATTGAAACCCACATTCAAAGAAAATGCATCTGGCCAGTGGCAGGTTATTTACCTTTGAACTGTTTTCAAGCAATAGGCTCCTTGCACACCGTTAGGGCCATGCAAAAGTTATTTGATTTACCTGATTGTATTAATTATAATATATAATTGAATTATATCCCTTGTATTATACAGCAGCACTTGTTTGAGTGTCTCTGCTGAAGTAAAAGTAATCTGAATAATTCCACATTAAAGATATCTGAAACTAATGAAGATGTTGTTGCTAGAAAACAACTGTATATTTCAGTGTTTCATCTACAAATTCAGTGCCTGCTGCCGTCAAAGAATAAATTGCCTATGTTAAATTAAAAAAATGGTAAGCTGGTATATTGCAATAGAAAATGGATGACAAGCTGAAAAACAGGCTCATAGTTATTAGGCATCTCATCCAAAGGAGGACATCCTGAGGACTGCAGCATACAAATGTATATGCTGTAGGAATAGAACCTCAAGCCTTTACATTAAGATGCAAGTATTCTACTTGTGGTGCTACTAACATAGCTTTAAAACTTTATACCACAACAGAGATACCATTTGCTAAACAAAACAGTTGCACATTGTAAATAGACTTGGCCTGAGCAGCAGTGAACTTAGCTTCCCTTAAAACTCACAGTTCCTTGAAAATGCACTTGAAAATTCCACCTGTTAACTCTAACTAGGGCATTTTACTTTCTCTCTCACAAACATACCACACCCCTCAAGGCCTCAACCTTAGTGCAAGAAATCTGGACAAAGCCTAAAATAAATAGGGATAGATTATAAATATGGCTCTCAGAAACTTAGAAAATTGCAAGAGTAACAGGATTTGTGTTAGTATGCATTTTTCTAAATGACATGACATCTAAAACTGAAATGTCTCATTTAGCAATTTCAATCCTTTTTAGGAGGAATATGGGGCAAAAATCGGGCAGCTGAGGGGGTATGCTACCTCCCTCTTATACACACACCAAATAATTCTGGTCAGACTTGAATTAGTTCTGGGAAGGTTGCACTGAACGGCACAGTGCTTGAGCTGAAGTGGGTGAAATCCTGGTAGCCAGTGATAACTGATCTGCAGCTCAGCAATGTGAAGCATTAAAGCATTTTTAGCAGAGCATTGTTTCAACACTACCTATTGTGTTTGCACATAAGCTGTAGTTATTTTAAACATTTGCCTTTTTTGATTACTACAGAGTACATTTACCCACCAGAGCTATTGTGTTTTGACTTCAGTGTGGAGCTAGTTGTTGCAGGGCTTGGCTTTTAAGTAAGGTAGCAATGCTTATTTACCATATACCATTAAAGCCACCCAACTACAAGTGTACTAACACACAGACACTGCTATAAGACACTGGTCTGCAATAAAATGTAATGAGCTTATGAAAATACTGTAATCCTGTCCTTTTATTACAATGAATATAAAATACTTCGAAATAAGGTAAAAAAGCTCATAATCTTCGACCGACAAAACTACTTTTCCACACTTCAAAACAATAAAATCAAACCCTCAGAAATTTTGGAAAGGTATCTCTACTCTACTTAACCCCAGCAAACCAGATACCCCTACCCCAGACCCAAACGCTCCTGACCAAGACTTGGCTACCCAATTTAACTCTTTTCATTGAATCCATTTCCAAATTAACGTCATCTTTCTCTAACACCACTACATTCTCCAAAACTCCCTTACCATCCCCAACCATCTCTCTACCCTACTCTGCTACTACTTCCTCATTCACATCTACTAACTCCCATCCCTCCACTCCTCCTACTCCTACTACTTCATCAGCTTCATCTGCCCCTAATTCTCCCTCTTCACACTCCTTTTTTCTCATTTAAATCTATACCCACTTCTACTATAAAGAAACTCCTTATGAAACTGAAGCCATGCACCAATGCTCCTGATAACATCCCTTCTTACTTTCTTAGCAAAGCTGCTGAAGCAATTGCTTACCCTATTAGCATTTTAATCAACCACTCTATCCAAGAATGTATAGTACCCCAAGTCTGGAAAAGGGCCTTTATCATACCTCTACATAAAGGTGGCAACAACAACAATGTTACTAATTTCCACCCCATCGCTATTCTGTCCCCCATCTGTAAACTCCTAGAAAAGTGTATCCAACTACAACTCCTTCCACATCTCTTAGATAATCACCTACTAACTCCCACACATGGATTCAGACCACATCATAGCACTATGACCGCCCTCCTCTCCTTCCTTGAAACTGTAAATAAAGCCCGCGACTCTGGCCAAATTGTTTCTACCCTACTACTCGACCTCTCTAAGGCCTTTGACACTCTCTCACAGCCTGCTACTAACTAAACTTTCTAAACTTAACCTATCTCCCTCCTCCTTGAACTGGTTCTCCAGCTACTTATCTAACAGATCTCAAGCAGTCAAATGGAAAAGGCCACCTCCTCATTTCTAAATACTCCTACTGGGGTACCCTAGGGCTCTATACTGAGTCCCCTTCTCTTCAATATATTTATAAATGATTTCCGCAACTCTATCCCATTCTCAGACATCATCCAATATGCCGATGATTCTGCTATTATCTGCGCTGCCACCTCTATCCCCTCACTCCTAAAACTGACTCAAGATGCTTTTACAACAACTGAGCAATGGATGAAAAGGAATCACCTAGCACTCAATGCCTCTAAAACCAAATTAATGTTATTCACCCCCTCTAAGGCAACTTCTTTCAATATAAACACATTCCACATCTCTAGACAAAATAATCTACCCCTGGAACTGGTGTCGAGACCAAGTTACTTGGAGTCCAAATTGGTAACCAGCTCAAATTCAACTCCCACCTACAGTTAAATATCAAGAAAACCCATCAAAGGCTAGGTATGCTTTACAGACAAAATCATTACCTTACACCTGCTACCAAAATCACCCTCTCTACCTCATTTCTTATCCCCTCCCTTCTCTATGGAGCTCCACTCCTAACTAATCTACAGACCTCTCTAAAAAACACAACTTTCCTCTTGCTACAACAAAATTGCCAAGTTCGCTACCAACCACAAGTCCTCCACCCACCACTGTTCCTCTCCAAAACTAAAATGGCTAGAGCTACCCAGTTATCTCACATATACTCAACTAAATCTTGCACATAAGCTCATTTTCAACCCTCCCTTTGTCCCTCCCTTTCATCAGCCTTTAAAATGCACCTTCCTGCTAGAGTATTAAGGTCCAACAATCAAAACCTATTAGAAGTATATAAACCAACTCGTCCCCCAGGCAAAAATCTTCTGTCTTATGGCCTTGCATGCCTTTGGAACTCCCTACCACCTTCCATTCGCACCACCCCCAACCATTTTATATTTAAAAGATCTCTTCACTCACATCTAGTATCCCAGTGGGAATGCTCTTGCTCCCACCCCACATAACTAACTTGCAAACTCCATCTTCTTTCTTCCTCTGTTTCCTCCTGCAACTTTTCTAATTACCCACCCTAACTCATACATATTATTATTCCTACAATAATCGGAAAGAATATACTAGGCCACACTTCCTAAGAATTGCTTCCCTAATACGTTATTGCTTCTCAGTACTTTTGTGCATTGCTTCCTAATATGTTATTATTCCTCAATATTGTCATGAAATGCTTCCAAATATGTTGTTATTTCTCAGTGCTTTTGTGCTAAATTTCCCTTTAGTCTGTATTACCTATTAATTTCATCACTAGATTGTACTCGCTCTAGTTTTTGTTGTATTATTTGCAAATTGTTATTTCTTGTATGATTAACTTCTGTGTAATTGTATAATTTGTATATCTATTAATAACCTACTTAGTTTTGGAGCTTTTCTCCCCAGGACTCCATTGAAAACGGGTTCATTTGGCCCAATGGACTATCCTGGCAAACCAACTGCAAATAAAATAAATAAATAAAATACTTTCATATGCATTTCAATACCCAAGGCTTATACATTATCTAGTCATGTAAATATTCTCTGCATGGCAACAACGAAAAGGCTTTCAATGCTGGTAATTCTTTAACAATATACTTACTAAAGCTTACTTGCATCTTACAATGTCCGACAAGCTTACTAAAGCTTACTTGCATCTTACAATCTTCGACAAGCTTACCTGATGTTCATTAAACCATGGCTACTTAAACAGAGCAACAGGGCACTGTGACAGCATACAGTTCCTGAATAAGAAGCATAAATCAACAGTACAAAAATCTGATAGAAAACCAGAACATTTTGCAAAATCAAGGACAGATGAAAAGCCACGGTCGTATTTGTGATCTACTTTGGATGGGGGAATACTCTGCACACTTACACTGCCTAACTGCTCCTTGCCTTCCATGGACACATCCAGAGCCACTACAGTGGGGAGTGGGGTGCAATAAGTATGTCACAATTTGAAATGTCTCTGGCTGACAGTGATGGATCTGACACTCATACCTCTCAACTTCAGAGCAAGAAATCTGGACAAAGCCATACATAGAACTAGAAGTGGGACACAAGCCCAAAAATAAGGCCAATTTTTAAATATTGCTCTTATAACTTAAATAGAACAGGTAGATCTTGCATTAGTACAAATTTTCTGAAGGGTATGAAATCTGAAACTCAAATGTCTGCCATTATTTTCTAACTTCAATCTTTAATGACTTGCCACTAATTTGCCAGAAAAACACAATTTTATGAAAAACGGACCAAAATGTGATGCAAAGAGGGACACCTTTTTAATATTAACAGTTATCCTGAAGCAGCTAACAAAATAAGAGCATCCACATGCATTTCTGAAATAAAGGTAATCTATAAGTGATCATTGTAATTGTAAACCCTCCACATTTTCTTCCAAAATTGCCATTTTGGAGGAGGGATTATTAGGGGAGAGCAACATTTTGAGCCAGAATTGGGGACAATTGAGATGTTTGGATATTCCTAATCTACAAAGTGATTTGCACGTACCTCTCAACCTCTTAATGCAGGAAATCTGAACAAGGCCAAATATATTGGGGAACATATAAACACTACTAAAAATTGCTCTTGTATAAACTTAAAGACAGTCTTGCATTAGCATGCATTTTTCTGAAGGTTATGACATCTGAAACTCAATGTCTGTCATTTAATGGCTTCATTCATAAATGATTTGCTAGAAAACCACAAATTTGAGAAACAAACCAAAAATAAGCAGCAAATATCTATTCATTCTGCAAAGATATGGAAAACTGAGAGGTATAGTTCAACCGGGGCTGTCTGAGCTTGCTACTCCCCCTCACAAAATCATGGTCAAATGGAGCCTCCCCCCTGCAGCCATTCCAATGTCCCATTCCTTGGTTATTTTGCCCCATTTATCATAAACACTAATGTGCATACTGCTTTACTTCTGCGATGATTTAGGATTTCATTTGAAAGTTTTATTTTGCATTTTACAGCACAAACCCTAATAACATATCTGTTAAAGCAATGCAGTCTCACAATGAAAATAGACTAACATTAAAACTTCTCTGCTCTTGAAACTCGCATGCATTGAAACAGCACTGAAACCCACTTTCAGAGAAAATACATTTTGCCAATGGCAAATATTAACTCTGGGCTGTCTTCAAAATCATAGGCCCCTCGAACATAACGTGCTCTTTGATACACCTTCCTGACCGTATTACATTATATTCCTTGTACAATACAGTACAGTTGTTAGAGGGCATTTTAAATTTATTGTTTTGAACATTTTTCCAGTAAACAATGAAACAGAAAGCATCCACCAATGACAAAACTGCCCAATTCAGAACATTTCCATCATAAAAAGTCTACTCAAGTCCACCAGTATCAGTAAAAAATATACACAATCTCTGAAGTAGTAAACTCCACATTGAAAAAAATTTGTAACTAATAAAGAGGTTGCTGCTAGCAAACACTTTATATGTCATTGTTTAATCTACAAATAAAGTGCCTGTTACCCTTGAAGAATAAATTGCTTTTGTTGCATGCAATAAAAAAATGAAAAGCTAGTAATACCGCAATAGGGAATGGATAGCAAACTGTTAACAGGTTCATAGTTATTAGGTATCTTTGCCAAAAAGACTGCAGCATCCACCCCCTTTACAACACAATACAGCATCAGCACTGCATTTACTTACTGTGGGAGTAGAACCCACAGCCTTCAGCATCTAAAGCAAGTACACTATCTGTTGTGCTATTAACAATGCGAGCAGACTAAACATAAGCAGCACTAAACTTTTGCTCCCCTGCAGCTCTCAGCTCCTTGTAAAATCTACTCAACACTCAGCTGTATCTCTGAACTTTTCAGCACAAGAAATCTGGAAAAAGCCAAAATTTATTGGGGGGGGGGACAAAAGGCCAAAAACCAGGGACACATTTTAAACATTGCTTGTATAATGTTTGAAAGTTGCTAGAATAAAATGCTGCGTTACCACCATACATTTCACTGCCACGTCTTGAACCCAGGGGACCCGTCTTGAAACAGTCAGAGCAACATACCACTACGCCAAATCAACTGTTTTGTGAAAGAGGAAGACTGAAACTTAAATTGCTACCATTTAGTGAATTCAGTTCTCACCATAGCACAGCTGTCAACCTCTTAGCACAAAATACCTGAACAAAGCCAATAATGGGTGACTACAACCACCAAACATTCAGTGAATTCAGTTCTCACCATAGCTCTCAACCACTTAGCAAATAACACCCGGACAAAGCCAGTAATGGGAGAATATAGCCCCCAAACATATTCAGTGAAATCAGTTCTTACTATAGCTCTCAACATTAGCAAAAAAACTGGATGAAGCCAATAAATACCTGAACAAAGCCAATACTGGGTGAATACAGCCCCCAAACATATTCAGTGAATTCAGTTCTTACCATAACTCTCAACCCTAGCACAAAACCTGGATGAAGCCAATAATGGGGGAATACAGTCCCAAACACTACCTAAACAAAGACAATACTGGGTGAATACAGCCCCCAAACATATTCAGTGAATTCAGTTCTTACCATAACTCTCAACCCTAGCACAAAACCTGGACAAAGCCAATAATGGGGGGAATACAGTCCCAAACACAGGGATACATTTCAAATATCCATCTTGTACCCTTAGAAAATTGCTAGAATAAAAGCTTTTGTTACCAGGCACTTTCTGAAGAATATGAAGTCTGATATTGAAGTGTGTCTATTTTTTTTAACTTTTGTTAACCAGGAAAGTCTGACTTTGAAAAAAAGCTAATTTTAGCAGAGGCCCAGGGAGAAACACTCCAGACAGCCAAGAATAAAACCAGAGAACATGTAGCTGTCAGGCAACAAGGACACAAATGCAGAAACCACAGATTTTATGAGGAACAGAAAAAGTATGAAGGAAAATCCTGCAACATTTTTACAAATGGTGGTGGGTAGGGAATTCAGGCTCTTGCCACTTGGGCCCAAGGTGCAGGGTACACCTGGGGCATTTTACACACACACACACACACACACACACACACACACACACACACACACACACACACACACACACACACACACCTCTACCTGAAAGTGTCCCATCTTCCATCCTGCTTGCTATTCCGTTTCAGGTCCTGGCTGCTTGTAAACCCATCTGTGTGAGTTCCCACACCACACTAGCTTGGACTATATAGGTCCTGCTGCTACGCGGCTCTGAGTTCCCGCTCACAAACTTAGCGATTGCTATCAGGTCCTGCTTGTAAACGCGTCTGTGTGAGTTCCCGCTCACAAACTTAGCGATGATGTCAGCACACTCGCGACTGGATTAGCACGGACTTCTTTCTTCTTAAAGAAGAACGCATGTAAAAAAAAAAAAAACTTTTTTTGAAATTATCTAGCCGATTCCAGGGGGGTGCCCCCTTGCACCTGCCTGCGGGCGCCCTTGCTTGAGGGAGTATATATTTATTGACATTTGTTAACTGGGTTAGTCCAGCTGGGACAAAGGCCCATTTTTATTGAGACCTGAGGAGAAAAGCTCCAGTTACATTCAGACTACAGTTTACAGTACATAAAAAAGACAAGTACACAAATTATCTATGCAATACTGATTTGAAAAAAGAAAACTGAAAAATGCATGCATAAAGCAATTAAACAAGTTGCTATTTTACAAAGACACATATCAACACATCAGTATGTAATTTTAAAAATGTTCAGTTATATACATTGGTTAACTAGGTAAGCTACTATATGCTTTTTAGGTGTCAGAGGTGAGAAAAACAATAAGTGGGGGTGGGAGGACTTAGGTAGGGTTATGACAGGGACAGGTTTTGGTGCTAAGTAGATGAAGTTTGAGTTCCTTTTTAAAGTGTGATGGGTATATAATGGAATGTATGCCTAAAGGGAGTTTGTTCCAGGCTTGGGCTACAGAGCATTTATATAGAAGTTTACCCACATTTTTCTTAGGTGGGTCGACAACTAGAAGTTGCTGTTTAGAGGTGCGGAGGGTCCGAGATGAGGAATAGGTAGAGACAAAAGAAGAGACAGCTGAACAGGAAGATGGTCTGTACAGAACAGTGTGCATTATTTGAAATTGTGATAGTAGCAGTAGTTGTGGGAATTCAAATCATTGTAGAAAGTTTAGGGCTAGGCAGTGATGTGTTTTGTAAGGAGAGTTAGTAATGAATCTAGCAATTTTGTGATGTTTGTTGAAGTTTGTTCAAGGTAGTGGCCTGAATATTAGTTAGAATTGGGGCAGCATAGAGAAGTGAGGGGAGGAGAAATGCCCGTGCGAGGGAGAGTCTAGCATTAGAGGTTAGGAATTTTTTGTTGTGATAAAGCAAGCCTAGTTTCTGGTGTGCTTTTTCTATTCATTGGAGTGTAGATTGAATTTGAGTTCATCATCTATAATGACACCTAGAAGTTTTGTGTGGGGTTCAGGTTTAATGATTGTGTTGTTGGAGGATGTGATTGCAAAAGTGGATTTATGGTGGAAAAGAGATTGGGGAAGAAAGAGCAAGAGTTTTGTCTTTTTGGGATTAAGGATTAGTAGATGATCAGATAGCCACTTTTCAGTGGCTAGAAAGGAGAATTGAGTAAGGATATGTAGTTCAGAGATATTGCTGGAGATGGAGATGAATGTTGAGTCGTCTGCGTATTGGATGAGGGAAAATTGTTTACAAGATGTATATAGTTCATTTGTGAAAATGTAGAACAGTAGGGGACCCAAGGTGGAGCCTTGTGGAACTCCAGTTGGGACTGAGATATGGGGAGGGCTGGATGAGAGCCATCTAACTGATTGCTTCCTACTAGAGAGGTAGCTGGAGAACCAGACAAGGTAGGTAGAAGATAGGTTGAGGTTTATTTAGTATGCTGGAGTGAGAGACGGTGTCAAAGCTTTTGGAAAGGTCAAGGAATAGACAGGATATGAGTTGGTTGTTGTCTTGAGCTTCAGCTATGGAATGAGTGAAATATAGGCGGGCAGTAGATGTGCTATGGTTAGGCCAGAAACCATGTTGTGTGGGAGTGAGGAGGTTGTGCTGGAGAAGATAGTTGAGAAGCTGTGAATGAATGCATTTCTCGAGTATCTTAGAGATAGGATAGCAATGTGGCAATAGTTAAAAGGGTCTGTTGAGTTGCCTCCTTTATGGAGGGGGATAGTAAATAAAGATTTCCAAATGGAAGGAACTGTAGCCTCTTGGATAGATCTGTTGATAAGAATAGATATGGGATAGGCTATAGATTCAGCAGCAAATCTGAGGAAGGTAGGAGGGAGATTGTCAGTAGAGGGAGAGCAGGGTTTAAGTTTCAGAAGAAGTGATTTAATGTATGAAGTGGACACAGATTGAAAGGAGAAGAGATTTTGGTTGTGAGGATTGGAAGGGGTTGCTGGAGTTGTAGAGTTAGTGTTGGAGGGTGTGAGATTTTGGATTGTGTCAATAAAGAGTTTGTTGAGGAGAGTAGTGGTTTCCAGAGGAGATTTATTAGGGTATGGTGAGGGGTTAGAAGGGCAATCGGTGGAGAGGATTTTGTTAAGAGTGGCCCAATACTTGTGGGGGTTAGATTTGTTATCAAGTTAAGCAGAGTTATAGTAGGCTTTTTTTGGCTTTACTGATTAGTTTCTTAACTAGATTCTGTAGTTCTCTGTATTTATGTAGTAGGAGAAGTTCCTTTGTTTTAAGCCATGCTTTCCAGGCGTTATCTATTTTATGCATAAGGGATTAAGTATCCTTAGAGAACCAGGGAGCAAAGTTTGATTTGATTCTAATTTTCCTAAAGGGAGCAAGGGAGTTCAAGGTAGTCAGCAAAATGTTGTTAAACTTGTTGACAACATTGTCAAGAGGGATTAGTCTAAGGATGGACCAGTCAAAACTAGATAGTATGGAGATGAATAAGGAGATATTAAAGTTGGAGAGCTTGTAACAGTATCTGTAAAGGTGGGGTTTGTGTGATTGGGTGGAGTGTCTTAGAATGGAGGTGGGGAGATGATCAATTAAGGAGTTGTGTAAGGAAGTGGGGCTATGATAGAGGTAGGGGGTGTTAGTGATAATCCAGTCAATGGTGGAGCTGGGTGACAAGTTTTTATGGAAGTGGGTAGGGGATGTTATCAATTGATGGAAGCCATGTAGGTTGATACTGAGTTGGGGAGAGTCTTTTATAAGTTTGGACCAGTCTATATTGACATCTCCTAGGATGAGGGCTTCATAGTTTAAGGTGTGGGTAAACCAATATAGGATATTTTCTAGGGTGGGTATATTGTTTCCCAGGGGGATATATATGGAAGCAATAGCAAATTTCATGCATGGATTTAGATGGCAGTTTAGTAGGATAAGTTCATCTAAATGGAAGTCAGGAACAGGGATGGAGAGTGGTTTGAGGGTAAGGCTATCTGAGTAAAGGGTGGCTACACCATCTCCTTTTTATTGGGAATATGTCAGAGCAGTAAATATTGCAGCCAAGTGGGAGTATTTCTTTGTTAGTGATGTGAGACTTCAACCAGGTTTTAGATAAGGTAAGGATGTTAGGGGTGGTATGGGCTATCCATATGTGTAGTTCACTGATTTTGTTAGTTAGGCTTTGTATATTTACTGAGTAGATAGCTAGGTGTTTCTGTAGTGATGTGGTTTGATTGTGAGAATGGGCATAGTTGGGAGTGTGAGCAGATGGGGTGGTACAGAAAGGATTGAGTGGTGAGTGAGTGTGGGGAAATGAGAGGGGGCCTGGGTTGAGGTGGATGTCTCCAAAGCTGAGCAAGTTATTAGTTAGAGGAGTGTGTGGAGTATAAGGTAATAGGTAGTTGTAGAGTTTTGGTTTAGACTTGGAAGTATATGCATAGTTCTGAAATATAATTGGTTTGTGGAGACAGGTGGTAGAGTAGTTAAAGAGAGATGGGGAGATACTAAAGAAGTAACTTGTTTAAGGAGTTGCATAAGAGCTTGAGGTGGGGTAACATGTAAGTGGGAGGGAAAGGCAGGAATGATAGGAGGTAAGAGCACAGAGTACTAAGAGAAGTGTTGGAGTATACAGAAGAGATTGCATTATAGGGAGTGTGTTGAGAAATTGTAGAGTGTGATAAGCTAAGTAGCGTTGGAGGTGGGGTAGTTCTAGATAGGTAGGTGATGGGCTGGGCTTAGTTTGGTGGTAGGAGAAGTTCTATGAGTAGATGAACAGACAGGAAGGGGTGGGATAGGATAATATAAAGGTAAGTGATATGGAGGTGGGTGGATATTGGGGTAGAGTAGGGGAGTGAAGTGAGCCCGAGTGTAGCGAGGGTGAACAGAAAGAGGCTACGCCCACAGAAAGATCTGAGGAAACAATCAGAAAAGCAGGTAAGTTTGGCTGATGTTTGAGCAAGAGAGGCAGGAAGGGGGGAGAGGAGTTCAGAAAAAATTAGACAGAGTAGCTCTGTAAGATTAGAAGGTAGAAGATTAGAGTACAGACCCAGGGGATGGGCAGAAAGGATAGTGGAGTGCAGTTCACAGGAGGAGAGACTAGAGAATAAGCAGAGGAGGGCACAGCTTTCAGACAGCGAGTCAGTTAAGGAAAGGATAGAAATATTGGGAGGGCAGATTAGAATGGGGAGAACAGGAAGCGGCTCAGAGATATGCAGGATTACAGCCAATACAGGAGCACCAGTACAGGTAGCAACTACAGCATATAACAGATTAGGCAGGATGTACTTAAGTATGCTCTTGAAGTAAAGGGAGACACCAACGAAGGGAACTTGACTGCAGGAAGTTCCAGGTAGGGTCAGTCAGTGGGCTTAGAAGCTTTAGAGTTTATTGCTAACTTAAGTATGCTCTTGAAATAAAGGGTGACACCAACAAAGGGAACTTGACTGCAGGAGGGTCCAGGCAGGGTTGGTCAGTGGGCTTAGAAGGGGTAGAGTTTATTGCTAACTTAAGTATGTCCTTGAAGTAAAGGGAGACACCAGTGAAGGGAACTTGACTGCAGGAGGTTCGAGGCTGGGTCGGTCAGTGGGATTAGAAGCTGTAGAGTTTATTGCTAACTTAAGTATGCTATTGAAGTAAAGAGAGGAACCAATGAAGGGAACTTGACTGCAGGAGGTTCCAGGCATGGTCGGTCAGTGGGCTTAGAAGCTGTAGAGTTCATTGCTAACCTGTAAGGCCAATGCACACTGCAGGATCACTTGCAGGCAGAGGGGAGAGAGAGTAAATATGTTGGGGTAATGTGTGAGTGGCAAATGGGATTTTGTTGCTCACACAGTTATTAAACTGTAGTGTTCAGTTTGCTTACTGGTCTGTTGCTGTGACTGTGGTCCAATTGTTTGGGGTATGCACTTTCACACTAGTGTCTGTTTTCCACTAGTGCTACATCCCTGTAGTGCCTGTTATATTTGCTAATGCATGTGTACAGCCCCAGAGCTGGACTTGGGTAGTGTTATGATAGTCTGATTGTAGTTTGGACATTGCTCGGTAGCTCAGTGTAGTTTCCCTAATGTTGTGTTATGTCCACATATTCGTAGGATGTCCTGTTGTCTGACCAATATCTATGGTCTGGTCCCCATAACTGTTGTGTATTCCTGACACATCAGTGGGATGATGTGGGGACTGAGCTCACTAACTAATGAGAAGCAATTGAGTCCTGGAATTGTTCATAGGTTCATAGGTTCATAGGTTGATATTTCAATTGATATATGTTAGGACAAACAATGTTACTCCATCAACTTTCTCAGCTTATCCACTGACGTATTTTGGATATTTCCATTTTTTCAAGCCTTTGTCCCCCTACTTTGACATGCTTGGTCTGGATTCATTGCACTAAGTGGTTCTGAGCATATCTCTCCACTACCAGAATTTTCACAGAATGTCCGGATGTTTGGCCCATACTTTTGTTCAGTTCCACAGTTTATTTGTATCTGTCTGGTAAATTAGGGTGATGACCCAAGGATTTATATCAGTAAATAATGACATAACATTTCAGTTTCCATCCTCATATTCTTTAGTAATTATCTGCTGAAATGCAACTTATTGCTGTAGCAAATGTCTTCATTTATAACAGCAATATTTGAAGTATGTCCCTATATGTGGCCCATCCCCCCATTTTACAGTCCTTGTACAGGTTTCTTGCACTAACAGGTTGAGAGGGAAATTTCTGAGGTATAACTGCACTGCATGTTATATACATACATATATATTTTTTTCCTTCCTTTATATTTTTATATATGTATATCTATATTATGACCCTACTTTTCATATATATGTTTCATCAGATATATATATATATATATATATATTCTCCATAATGTTGTATGCCTCTGTTGCATGATATGTTTGAAAAAGCAACATTATCTCCTACAGCTCAGGTGGTGTAGTGGTGCATTCCTCTGACTATAGTGGTCTGGGTCATGGGTTTGACACTTGGGACTGCTGTTTTTTTTTTTCATTAATGTTAAATGACCAGAATACATGATATGTTTATTAAAGCATTGCAGATTTTTCACAGTTCAGATGGTGTAGTGCTACTTTGCTGTGATTGTAGAAAATAGCATCCTGGGTTCAAGACTTGGCAGGGCTGACTATTTATTTTGTTGCTGGGCAGAACAAGGTCTGATGGATGCAGAGTGATTAAGGCATGTTTAAGCATAGTATACCTATAATTTTATATTATAAAATAATATTTGTATACACATTACAATTTTACGTTTACCTTCCATGACATCCCCCTATGTCCTTTCATTAAATTACATTCTTATGTGACTATACTGTATGGGGCACTTCTGTTCATATGGGGGTTTCACATCTTTTCTCCACTGACATCTCACTTTTGGAACTGCTACACTACCCTGGTTGACAGAAAAGTTGCTACATAATTTAAGTTTAATAAAATAATTTTAACAATACTTTCACATGGGAAAATAAGTCACCTGTCATGGAACTCAAACTGCAAATGCCTGCATGAAAAGCCATGAGTCTAACCACTACACTATCTCAGCTTGGAATTTTCACATGTCTATTTGCATTTAGCTCCTGTGGGATGTTTAAGCTATGCTAAGTGGACGGCCATAACATGCACACCCACTTAGCTACACTTAAACATTACTTTGGCTATTTAAAAAAAATATGTATTATTATTATTATATTTTTAGGTTACATAGGAGTGGTGTTCTGACAACTACTTAGGACTGCAATCATGAAATACTGGCATTGATTTGGCTTTCAGGCTTCTATCCTTCAGGGACTCCTGCTAATAGATCTGCATTTTTAAATCAAAAGTAAGGTTCATCGAACCGTACTTCCTCGAACTTAGTTCCGCGAAAGTGCATTCCATCAAAAATGTACTTTCGCGGAATAAAAAAACAAAAACTAACTAAAAAAGTAAAATAACACACTAAACAGTGTTATGCAGGGGGGAAAGTCCCCTGCACCCCCCACACCCCCCTACTTTAATATTCTCACTCTGAGATCGCACTACAGTGGGGAAAAGGGAATATTCCCTTACCCCCACCATGCTATGAAATGTCCGAAGATACTGAAATACTGGCATAATATTAGAGCAAAGCTCTAATATTATGCCAGTTCAGCTTAGAAAGTGCTGTACATCACTTTCTGAGTGCAGGGGGCATGTTTAGTGTCTGTGCACTACTTGGACACGTCCCCTGCAATCATTCACAGTTTGTGTCTGTGTAGCTTAAACAGCAGTGTGCCTTCATGAATATGCTGTTCTAAACGGACATGAACCACTCCGTGCAAAAATAGTCTTGTTCTTGCACAGAGTTTCTTGAATCTGGGGGTTTATTATCTGAACAGTGCAAGGGCATCTTTATGACTTTATGTTATCTAATATTATTGGACAAGACTTATATGAATATTTCCTGGATAATGAACCAACTACACCCATTATTAAAGGGTTACCTAAAATGCATAAAAATATGCAGAATCCTCCCATGCGAATGATTTGTTTAGGGAATGGATGGATCAACAAACCTATTTCTATGTTGAACATGAATTGAAGAAAGCTGTAAAGGAAGCATGAACTATCCTGAAGGACACTGAAGATTTTTTGAAATTCCTATTGGACTTTTTACATCTAAAGTATGGTAAAGAGCTGACATATATGGTCACAGTAGATGTGGTGAGTCTGTTCACAGTAATTCCAAATGATTACAGGATAGAAGTAATTCAAGAATTTCTGACATCAAAGAATGTTTATGGGCGAGATATTTTTCGGATATGTCTGCTATTGGAATTGTTCCTGGAAATAATGTCTTGGTGTTCCAGAATGGATACTACTTACAGAAATGGGGGGTGGCAATGGGCACCCCCTGTGCTAATAGTTATTCTAGCCTGGTTATGGCCCACTGAGAAGAGAAATGTATCTTTAATGGTAGGAAGAACTGGTTAAGATATGTCATGTTCTATAAGAGATTCATTGACGATGTGTTTTTTCTTTGGAATGGGAGTGAAGAACAGTTATTGAACTTCATTGCATACCTCAATTAGACTACAACTTTCTTGAGATTTGATGCACATTATGCACATGATAAAACTGACTTTTTGAACATTGCTTTGATTAATAAATATGATGGTTCTTTAGATACTGAGATCTTTCCTAAACTATGCTGGAAGAATCATCTTCTTCATCAAAGTATTATGCATTCAGGGCATATTTTTAACCTGGTAATGAAAGGTCAGTTTCTTCGAGCCTCTAGATTATGTACAGACAGATCTACTTTCAATAGAGAAACTGAGAGAACAAAGGATAATTTGTCCTCTAGAGGTTACAGAAAGGACTTAGTCATTAAAGTTGCAGCTGAAACTATAGGCATGAGAGATGGGAAAGGTAAACATTTTTTTCATAACAATTGGAATATGGTAGATTTGACTTCTCAAGGATATAGGAAGCAACTTTTGGCATTTAGATGCTCACTCACTTATAGCCAAGACATTCAAGTAATATGTACTATTTTAAAGAAAACAGGACTATTCTATTAGCAGATGAAAACTTAAGAGACATTATTAGTGATATGCCGAGGTTTAGTTTCAAGAATAAAAAACCTTAAGGAGTTGTTATGCAAAGAAAATCAGAGGATCAATGAACATCATGGCAGACATGGAACTTATAGATATGGAAATTGTAAAGCCTGTCTGTCATACCTCTCAACATCTTAGTACAAGAAATCAGGACAAAGCCACAAATAATGGGGGGACAAAGGCACAAATATAGGGACTCATTTTAAATATTGCTTTTACAAACGTAGAAAGTTGATAGAATAACAGGCATTACATTAGTACGAATTTTCTGAAGGATATGAAGTCTGACATTCAGGTGTCTGCCTCTATTTTCTGACTTCATTTCTCAATGATTTGCCATTGATTTTTAAGAAAAGCACAATTTAGTGAGAAACACACCAAAAATATTAGTCAAAAATCTGGACTCTGTGAAAATCTGCACCGTTGAGAGGTATGATGTCTGTATATCAATAACAGCAATTCATCTTGTTATCCTGTCAATGATAGAGAATATAAATTATACACCTATGCTGACTGTGACAAAATATATGTGGTTTATTTAGCAACTTGCATAAATTGTACACATTTTTATGTCAGAAAAAACATTTGTCCCTTAAAAACTTGAATTTTTAAACATCTTAGTGACATTAGATTAAGGAACAAGGACAATTCTTTATTTGAGCATATTATGACAAATCCTAGTCATAACTTTAAGTTTTCAGTTTTGGAAGTTATGACACTGACTTCATGAAGGGGATATTTAAATAATCATATTGAATTAGCTGAGAGTCACTGGATAGCTGATTTTTCAGCTGACATGCCACCAGGTCATAATTGTGATTTACCTTTAAAACCTATACTGATAGGAAGGAGGCATTTTCTTATTTATTTATCTATGTATTATTATTTTTTTTTTCAGTTTATTTACCAGGATAGTCCATTGGGAAAAGAAGAGCCCATTTTCAATGGAGTCCCAGAGAGAAAAGCTCCATGAACAACAATATAATATGAAGACAATGCATTTACATTTATGTAATACTATTGAAGAAAGATGGTATTACACAACATGACAAAAAATCCAAGAAGACCAATGGATGATGTCATTATTAGGTGAAGTGTGATTGGTTCCAGCTACTTTGTAAAAGCACCTCTAGTTGGAATGTAATATGATCGGAGGAAGGCATATGCCGAAAGTGCTTATCACTGTTTTTATTCTCTATGTTGATCACAGCTTTATATTTAATAAATTTGTTTTTAATACTTATTTTATAATTATACACTTCCTTTTGTGGTGGCTCTGCTACTTTTATCCTGTTTGATACTATAATTCTTTGAGTGAGCAAGCCTTTGGAAAACCTTGGTGTGATTGTTTGTAGTTTCTACAGTTTCTGGCAGAGGGTAGCACATGGCAGAAGGAAGTGAAGTGGAATTAAACTATTGCCCTGAACTGTTATGAGATAATATGAATGATTTGCTTTCAAATATAAATATATTTAAAAGTAAATGTAGTGGAGTTAATCAACTACTTACTGTGGATACTAATCCACTGCTGCTAATTTGGAATTTAACGGAGGTTACTCTGTCAGAAGCTGAAGCACCTACATTAACAGTGCAGTTCTACAGTCTTCTCAAAGAGACAGAAAACACAGCCTACAAATTAAAAAGACTACAATGGCAGCGCTTCCATTTGTAACCCTGCCTACACTTTAATATTGTACCCAGAGTACTCCGGATAAAATGTATGCCTTCATATTGGAATGTTTACCCTGCACTTTTGTAAAAATAGTAAATGATTAATTTAAACATGAGTTTTGAGTATATTAGATTACGCGTTGAGTTTTCTTGACCAATAGAAGAAGAAGCAGCATGGTTTATTGAAAGGAAGTAACTAGAGCTAGAAGAAATGATACTTTATGAGGCATTCTTACTTAAGCTTGAAGAATTACAACACTCACTTGCGATTTATGAAGAGATGCTGAAAACCATTAAAATGAAAAAATTAATAAGAGACTATCAAGACTAAGTCTGCCTGTATATTTGAATGGCCCAAGGATACATCCAGATCTGTTACTAGAAACAAGCAGGAAGCAAACAATGTCAAACAAAAATGAATGACAGCAAGTATATCTGCGGTTAAACATAATAACAATGGAAACAATGGGGTATTAGCAGAAACAATACAAGAGGTGAGGAATATGCATAAGAAAAGAATGGAAACTCAGGGACAGCATTTAACTATGAGGGAGGAACAGAGGCAGCCCTTAACTGAATTGACTAAGGCGTCCACTGAAATGGAACCGGATAAAGCAAATAATGAATGAGTGAACTCTTTAGGAGCAAGACCGAAAGATGATGCTTCACATTAACCAGATTTTCCACAGCTCCCAATATTTCTGTGGCAATCTCCGTACTGCAAGAGGAGTCAATCCAGAAACAGGGACAGAAAGAGACAGAAGCTATCATCTTAAGCACAGAGTCATGAATTAATACATTGATAGTCAACTTGTCTAGCTTTCTGCTAACTGATCCACAAACAAGGCTACTTAATAAAAGACTGTCATTTATTCCATCATTAATTCTGGCCTACATGCATTTAGATTGGATATTAGATGTTTTGCTAGGAAATGTTAAGAAGTATTTATAGAGATAACAGTGATAGTTATCCAACTCAATTTAAGAAATAAAGTGCATATAACACTCCACTTAATTCAGTGGTGGATACCTTTGTCAAAATATGTGAGAATGAAGTGACAGAATTGAAAGAAATTAACAGAATGGCCGCCTTTTTCATAATATGAATATGGATGAAAGGCTGGCTTTGCAAGAACAAATGAATAATAATGATCTGATTATATGACCAGCAAACAAAGAGGGGGTCATTGTGGTTTTGGACAAATGTGACTATGAGAGCAAGATGTGTTGTCTTTTAAATGATACCAACACTTTCAAGAAACTGCAATCTTCTGAATTAGACTATATTATTCGAACAGTGCAAGGGCATCTTTATGACTTTAGGTTATCTAATATTATTGGACAAGACTTATATGAATATTTCCTGGTTAATGAAACAACTACACCCATTTTTAAAGGGTTACCAAAAAACATAAAAATATGCCCAATCCTCCCATGCAATTGATTGTTTCAGGGAATGGATGGATGACCGAACCTATTCCTAGTTATGCTGAACATGAATTAAAGAAAGCTCTAAAGGAACCATGAACTGTCCTGAAGGACACTGAAGATTTTGTTAAATCCCTATCAGAATTTTTCCATTTAAGGATGGTAAAGAGATGACATATATGGTCACAGTAGATGTGGTGAATATGTTCACGGTAATTCCAAATGATTACAGGGTAAAAGCAAATCGAGAATTTTTGACATCAAAGAATGTTTATGGGAGAGATGATATTTTTTGGATATGTCTACTACTGGAACTCTTCCTGAAAATAATGTCTTGGTGTTCCAGAATGGATACTACTTACAGAAATGGTGGGTGGCAATGGGCACCCCATTTACAAATAGTTATTCTAACCTGTTTATGGCCTACTGCGAAGAGAAATATATCTTTAATGGTAGGAATAACTGGTTGAGATATGTCACGTTCTATGAGAGCTTCGTTGACAATGTGTTTTTTTCTTTGGAATGGGAGTGAAGAACAGTCATTGAACTTCATTGAACAGCTCAATCAGACTACAACTTTCTTGAGATTTGATGCACATTATGCACATAATAAAATTTACTTTTTGGACATTACTTTGATTAATAAACATGGTGGCTCTTTAGATACTGATATCTTTCACAAACCATGCTGGAAGAATCATCTTCATCATCAGAGCAGTATGCACCCAGGGCATATTTTTAACCAGGTAATGACAGGTCAGTTCCATTGAGCCTCTAGATTGTGCACAGACAAATCTACTTTCAATAGAGAAACTGAGAAGAGGTTACAGAAAGGACTTAGCCATTAAAGTAGCAGCTGAAACTATAGGCATGAGAGATGGGAGAGGTAAACCTTATTTCTGTAACCATTGGAATATGGTAGATTTGACCTCTCAAGGATATAGGGTATAACTTTTGGCATTTAGATGCTCACTCACTTATAGCCAAGACATTCAAGGAATATGTACTATTTTAAAGAACAACTGGACCATTCTATTAGCAAATGAGAACTTAAGAGACATTATTGGTGATATGCAGAGGTTTAGTTTCAAGAATAAATAAAATCTTAAGCAGTTGCTATGCAAAGAAAATCAGATAAGGAATGAACATCATGGCCAACATGGGACTTATAGATGTGGAAATTGTAAAGTCTGTCCTTCATACCTCTCAACCTCTTAGAGCAAGAACTCTGGACAAAGCTACAAATAATGGGGGGACAAGGGCACAAAAATAGGGACACTTTTTAAATATTGCTTTTACAAACTTAGAAAGTTGATAGAAAAACAAGCATTGTGTTAGCAAGAATTTTATGAAGGATGTGAAGTATGACATTTAGATGCCTGCCATTATTTTCTGACTTCATTTCTCAATGATTTGCCATTGATTTTCAGGAAACCCCAATTTAGTGAGAAACACACCAAAAATATGAGTACAAAATCTGGACATTCTGTGAAAATCTGGACAGTTGAGAGGTATGCTCTCCGTATATCAATACCAGCAATTCATTTTGTTATCCTGTCAATGATAGAGAATGCAAATTATACACCTACGCTGACTGTTACACAGGATATTTGGTTTATTTAGCAACTTGCACAAACTGTACACATTTTTATGTTGTAAAAAATATTTTCTCTTTAAAAACTCGAATTTTTAAACATCTTAGTGACATTAGATTAAGGAACAAAGGCAATTCTTTATTTCAGCATATTATGACAAATCCTAGTCATAACTTCACGTTTTCAGTTTTTGGAAGTTGTGACACTATCTTCACAAAGGGGAGATTTAAATAATCATACTGAATTAGAGGAGTGTCGCTGGATTTTTCAGCTGACAAGCCATCAGCTCATAATGGTGTTTTACCTTTAAAACCTATACTCATAGGAAGGAGGCATTTATTTATTTTTTTATTTATTTTATAGTTTGTTTACCAGGATAGTCCATTGGGCCAAGAAGAGCCCATTTTCAATGGAGCCCTGGGGAAAAAAGCTCCATGAACAACAATATAATATGAAGACAATCCATTCACATTTATGTAATAATATTGAAGAATGATGGTATTACACAACATGACAAAAAAATCCAGGAAGACCAAAGGATGATGTCATTATTAGATGAAGTCTGATTGGTTCCAGCTACATTGTAAAAGCATCTCTAGTTGGAATGTGATATGATCTGAGGAAGGCATATGCCAAAAACACTTTTCACTGTTTTTATTCTCTGTGTCGATCATAGATTTATATTAAATAAAATTGTTTTTAATACTTATTTTATAATTACACACTTCTCTCTGTGGTGGCTCTGCAACGTTTATCCTGTTTCATAGTTTAATTTTTTGAGTGACCGAGCCTTTGGCAAACATTGGTGTGATTGTTTGTGGTTTCTGCAGTTTCTGACAGAGGGTAGCACATGGTGGAAGGAAGTGAAGTGGAATTAAACTATCGCCCTGAACTGTTACGAGTTAATATGAATGATTCACTTTCAAATATAAATATATTTAAAAGTAAATCTGGTGGAGTTAATCAACTACTTACTGTGGATACTAATCCATTGCTAATTTGGAATTTAATGGAGGCTACACTGTCAGAAGCTCAAGCACCTACATCAATGGAGCAGTTTTACAGTGTTCTCAAACAGATAGAAAACACAGCCTACAAATTAAAAAGACTACAATGGCAGCACTTCCATATGTAAACCTGCCTACACTTTAATATTGTACCCAGAGGACTCAGGGTAAGATGTATGCCTTCATATTGGAATGCTTACCCTGCACTTTTGGAAAAATGGCAAATGATTAATTTAAATACGAGTTTTGAGTATATTAGATTATGCATTGAGTTTTTTCGACCAATAGAAGAAGTAGTGAGGTTTATTGAAAGGAAGCAACTAGAGCTAGAAGAAATGATACTTTATGAGACATTCTTACTTAAGCTTGAAGAATTACAACACTCACTTGCCATTTATGAAGAGACGCTGAAAGCCATTAAAATGAAAAAAAAATAATAAGGGACTATCATGACTTTAAATCCTCCCATATATTTGAATGGCCCAAGGATAAATCCAGATCTGTTACTAGAAACAGGTAGGAAGCAAACAATGTCACACAAAAGTGAATGACAGCAAGTATATCTGCAGTTAAACATAATAACAATGGAAACAATGGGGTATTAGCAGAAGCTATACAAGAGGTGAGGAATGCACATAAGAAATGGATGGAAGCTCAGGGACAGCATTTAACTATGAGGGAGGAACAGATGCAGCCCTTAACTGAATTAACTAAGGAGTCCACTGAAATGGAACCGTATGAAGCTAATAATGAACACGTGAACTCTCTAGGAGCAAGACCGAAAGACAGAACTTCACATCAACTGTTTTTTCCACAGCTCCCAATATTTATGTGGCAATCTCTGTACTGCAAGATGATTCAATCCAGAATCAGGGACAGAACAAGATGGAAGCTATCATTTTAAGCAAAGAGTCATGTATGAATACACTAATAAAAGGAAAAAAAAACATAGCTTGGGTGGAAAATAACCAAGAAAAACACAAATACTACCTCCTGGAAGCAAGAGGAAAGCCCACATAAAAAGTCAATGGAGTGTAGACACACAAAGATTTATTAAATCTACTTCAGACTTGGTAAGCGCTTTTGTCCTGACAAGTATAGGACTTTATCAAAATCAAAGTGCCTGCCAACTTGCAACAGTTAAATAGCACAACACTAACTAAACAAACAAGAATTAAAGCAATATACATAAAACAGCCTTAAACAAGCCCACAAGAACCATAATTAACTAGTAAAAATATATACAATTAAAACACTGAATATGTGATTATCAACAATTAATAAAACTGCCTCAATAGAAATTATGCTCTATATTAAAAATGTGTTATAAAATAGATGCCCTATTCTTAAAATTGTCATCAATGATATGTGTTCATTCATTCCTGGGGGGTGGTGGTGTTGGCATTGAGAATTAACTGCCATCTAAACTCACTCTTGTATATTTCATTAGAACAGTTGCCACCCCTAATGTTTTTCTTAATAATCTCCAGAATACCAAACTTAAAACCATTATAGGCTTCACAAGAAAGTGTGTGTTCGTATAGGGCATTGTTGTTGTTGTGGGTTTCTATGGCAGAAAGATGCGCATAAATTCTTTTATGTAGACACCGTTCTGTTTTACGCACATAAAACCCATTATAGCCCTGACAAACACAAACATATACTAAACCTATACTGTCACAACCCCCCCCCGCTAAATTAACTGTCTGAAGGGGATTACCTATCAAGATGTCTGTTGCTTTCAAAACAAAGGAAAAATATTTACAGGAACTACAGCTCCTTGTTCCCTTAGTGACAGTGTGAATAGTAAATGGGTGTTTGAATAGGAACTTCAAATTATGTCCTACCTTGTGAGTAAATGTGGCTTATTGCACAGTTTACTATACAATTCACTGTTGCATTCCATTATCACCCAATTTTTTGTCAAAATGTCTCTAAATTTCTGGCCAAAGGAACCAAAATAAATGACCATAGAATGAGAAAAATTTTGATTGTCTGTTCGTGCCCCTTTATTAACAAAACCTTGTCCAAGCAAGGGAACAAACCTTGTGCCCCAACCTTCTAGGAGTTCCATACCAATCTCCTGAACCCATTTTTCAGGGTAGCCCCTGGCCACAAACATATTGATAAGGTTGCAATCTTGAAATCAGAAAGTGTAGAACACATTCTAGCACCTCTGACCATCTGACCCCTTAAGATGTTCCTCTTCACAAAGTATGGATGATTACTATCATAAGCCACAAAACTGTTAGAATGGCTTGCAAAACACTTTAAAAGTAAACTTACACTGACTGATGTTTCTAGTAATAATCACATCAAGGTAATCTATGACATCAGTGCAAAAATTGTGGGTGAACTTAAAATAACCACAAATATTGTTAATGTAGTGAGTGAAGTTGTCCACAACTGACCTCTCCCCCCTTCCAGAGGTCAAAGATGTCATCCAAATAATGCAAATATGTCAACCATTCACAACCAAAACCTGAATCAAAAATGTATCCCTTTTCCCATGATGCCATCATAATTTAGCATACATGGGAGCACAGCTATTCTATTTAATATTTCTTTTTCCTCTCTACCATTTTGGTTTAATCTCTAAAGATATGTTTATTCTTCTGATGACTTATTGTAATTCTACATTCTTGGTTGTTATTCCATATTTTTTACTACCGGTTTCTACCTCTTGCAATTTTAAGCTAATGTCTTTGCTGAATATATATGAACTGTTAATGTTTCACTACTGCATGAATATTTGTTGCTTTGTACTCATATCTCATGGATGGCATGAATGTAAGTAGTTATGTATCCAAATTCACATTATTGCTATGTTAACTCTAAAATTTATTCTTTGTATGGAGCTTTCCTCCTCGGGTCTCCACTGAAAATGGGACACCAGCCCAGTGGACTAACCCAGTTAACAAAAGACAAATAAATGAAAATATAAAATAAGTAATATATTTGAAAGCTGTTTTAAATCGGTAGTAAAGCAATATAGTTCTGAAAATTATAACACAATCCAACATTTAGGCAACATCCAAACATGAAGATAACACCCAAATTGCAAGTAACTTTTTATCATAAAGCATTCCAACATTAGAAAATACCTTAACTACAAGTAATTTCACACTGTGGTGCATCCCAATATATATACAATGCCTACAAATTCAAGAAACCCAACAGCATAGCATGTCCCAACATAAAGAGAACACTCAAAGTACAAATAATAAATATCATAACACATTACAGTACACTGATAATGCCCAAAGTACTGGCAGCCCAATATCTTAGCACATCCTAACACATAGGAAATACCGAAAGTATAAGTAGCCCAACATCATAACACATCCCAGCAGATAGAACACTATCAACAAATAATCCAACATCATAACATATCCCACATACAGGCAACACCCAAGCTATAAGTAACCTAACATCATAACACATCCCAATAGACAGCACACTAACAACAAATACCCAAGTATCGTAACAAATTCTAACATACAGGCCCTACCCAAACTACAAGTACCCTTACATCATAATACAACCCAATATACAGACCACACACAAACAAGTAACCAAACATTGTTACATATCCCAGGATATAGACAGCACCCGAATTGCAAGTAACCCTACTTTGTAACACATTCCATTACATGCAGTACCCAAACTACATGTAACACAACATTCTGTTTCCAGGCAATCAACACTTGCACCTTAAATAAACTGCTATCAAATTTAAAAGGGTGTAAATTAGCATCAATGAGCAACCTTCTTCTGTCCTACCTAAAATAACTGATTCCATGCATTTCCTACCTACATAAAGTTATAGTAAATAGAAATCTAAAGGAAGAACATTTCCCAACCAACTGGAAACAGGAAAATGTCATCCTACTTTTCAAAGGGGTGAAAACCAAAGAGTGAAAACTACAGGCCTACAAGGACACTAAGTCCTCTTTTCAAATTATTGGAGCATATAGTTCACAATCAATTAACAGCTTTCATGTCTGAAAATAACTTAATCACATCTGCACAAGGTAACTTATACTGGTCACTACATCCATACTCCCAACTGTCCAAAATTTTTCTGGACAGTCCAGAATTAAGGGACACTGTCATTGATTGAAGAGCACAAGAATATGTTTGATTGTGCACAGTAATATTGTATGACAATTCCCTCAAGGGGAGGTTAATGGCACACTTCTATTCTCTATGCATTTTGCTTTCACGTACATGTCCACAATTCTTGACATGAGTAGTCGGCAACCCTATGATACAACTCATGTTAACCTTCTACAACATGTAGTCATATTCTATAGGACTTGGCAGCCTACAGTGGCCATATTCTCAGACTTCCCCAAGATATTTCATATACTAAATCACTAGCTGTTTCTAAATAAGCTACAACATAGACAGAAACTACTTAAGCAATAACCCATGGCTGGGTGTAGGTAATGCTGGATTTACCCACAGTTGGCGCCAAACAAAGCCAACCGTGGGTAAATCCAGCATTACCCACACCTAGCCGTGAGTTATTGCTATTATACAATGGTGTTAGTTTTGTGTTGAGTTATGTCTGTGTTGTTGTTATTTAGGTTTTTGTTTGCTTTAGTTTGTATTCTTCTACTTTTTTGTGAGATAAAATAGTCCACACTTTTACTTCATGTTTACTTTTTATTTTATTTGCCTTTTAATTTAAATACAAGTTATTATTAATTTTTCAAGAGATCATAGGAAATAATTATATAAGTAAATGTAATCGTTAAAGCTTTTGGTATGTTCTTAGAATTGACAGGGAGAATGTACTGTAATTGCTTTTTCATTTCATGCAGTTATTTACATTCTTTTCCTTAAAACTTTTTTTCAATTATGGTTGTTTTTATTTTTGGTACTTACCTATTATCAAAACCACACATTCTCACCAGCAAATTATTTTATCCA
>NC_056738.1:551446884-551527615 GCF_019279795.1 Protopterus annectens | reverse complement strand
GACCTGAACACCTGTCGCCCATGTTGGTGATGACCAGGTCCAATATGTTGCAGCTTCTGGTAGGGGAGTTTACCAGCTGATCCAGGGCATTTGAGTTGATAAATTCCAGGAAGCCCTGAGCCTGGGAGTTTGTACTCAAGTAGTTTCCCCAGTTAATGGTAGGGTAATTGAAATCACCCAATATCAGGGTGTTCGGTATGACCTTCATGTTTTCCAGTGTCTCCAGAAAGGCAGAGTGGTGGTCCTGGGTCATGGAGGGTGATCTGTAGCAGGCTACAATTTGCATTGCAGATTTGCCTGATGTTAGTTGCACATGGATGAACTCAGAGGTATCATGCTGCACCACTAACCTGGGGGTGTGGGTATCCTTGATGAATATGGATACACCCCCTCCTTTTGTGTTTTGGGCCGTGTCTGTGGCCAAAATATGTGGTATGAGCTGTAGCCCAGAAGTGCTGGAGTGCTCTCTGGAGCCTTGAACCAGGTTTCAGTTACTGCACAGATGTCGACGTTCTCCATACTTAGGAGTACTTTGACCGCATGCATTTTGAGATTTAAACTCCTGGGGTTGAGTAGCATAACCCTCATTTTTTTACTTGTGCTGTTTATTGAGGTGGGTTTGAATTTTGAGCCTTGCCTAAAAAGGCACTATGGGGGCAGCAAGAGCCTTGGCCAGTATTCGAAAGCCAAGGGGTGACAGGTGCAAGCCATCCCTTGCAAAGCAACGCGGCTTGTCGAGCATGTCATCCCAGGCTGACAGACACTGCATCCCCTTTGAATGCCACCAGAAACATAGCTAATTGTTGAAACTGATCATTTTTTCTTTATACTGAGGTATCATTCTTGGTGAGGGCAGGATGCTACTAAGGGTCACGGTCATACCCACATGGGCTACATGATCAGAGAGCTCTTCCATGTCCCTTTTTATGTAGTCCAGGGAGGTACATCTCAGGTCATTCACACCAACATGAACAATGACAGAGTCATATTTGTACTTGTTCTGGAGTGACCTGAATGCTTGTGTTATGTGGCAGATTCTGGCTCCCAACAGGCAGCTAACAGTAACCTTCTCCTTGTCCAGCCTAGTGAGTGGGGTGTCAGTGTGCCTGACTGTTGAGTCACCTATTACTAGTTTGTTAGGTATGTTATTTTGCCTTAAGGGCTGTGATTGTGCAGCACATTGATTTTGTGTTTTATGTGTTGTCTGGCTTGTGATGAGAGGTGCAGGTTTTGTGGGTGTCTGCTTTGGAGCTCTCTGATGCTTTTGCAGGTTTTTATTTAGAGCCTCCGAGTGTGATTTCATGTATTTATGTGTATTTTTTGCCAGTGCTAGTTTAGTAGGTCTGTGTGAGGCTGGAGGTGTGGTGCAAGTGTTAACCTTCTCTTTATGACTGCCTGTTCCAGTCTTGGGTGGAGAGACCTTAGCCTCCAGTTTGGCTGTATAATTGCATCTCTCACATATGTTAATGTTTTGTGGTAGGAGGAGAGGGCTGTCTGTGTACATGAGGCAGTTGTAACATTGCCTCAGGATACCCAGATTCACCAGCTGGACTGGAGAGTACACCTGAAGTTGCCCTTTGGTCATGCCTGAATAGTAGGGTGAGTTGCTTAGTCGCTTGGTTGGTGAGGGGTGGATAAAGAGCCTTGCCCTGCTGGGCAGTCAAGTGTCAGGGTATATGAGTGCTTGCTATTAGGTCTGAGCAAGTGCTGCTTAGGTTGATCAGTACATTTATTTCCATATGCTACCTGAGGACTGAGATTGGACTATGCATGCTTTTTATAGGGTGGCACATTTCCCTGAGGTACTTAATGTGATAGACTGCAGTCATGCTGCAATTTGAGTCCCATCTGGTCCATGAGGGAATCAGTACTACAATAGGAGGGGCTACCATCCCATCAATGTCCAGGTGTTGCATGATGCCAATATTTCTGCTCAGCACACTGGCAGTGCACACAGTCCCATATCTGGCACACTAGCTCACTTTATCACCTCTTCCTGCATGGTATGATGCCCAGTGATGTTACTTCCTGCAGAGTTATTAATATATTGTGGGGTTTATGATCCTGCCTTTAAACCTGGGAACTTTGTGCCACTTTCCTCAGGCTGCCTCATAAACATTAACTATATTATCATCATCATCATCATCTTCAACAGCTATTCTGCTTCTGATATCCTCTAAATTTATTGGTATAGTGGAACTGTTTGCTTCCACTGATGACCAAGTTAGCAATAAAGAAGTAGACTACTGCACACTGAGAAAGGTGGTGTGGGGGGACACATCATGCAGACCACCTTCATTGTCATTATGTGCAGATGTGTCAGGGTCACCTATTAATAGTGATTGTTGTCTGTTTTGTGTAATCATTCCATGTCAGCATTCAGTTCTCTATATAAATTTATATTATTGTTTATAAATCAACCTTCCTGAGTGGACGTGTGTTGCTGATGCAGATGTTGGTAACAGACAGTGTCCATACCACCTCTGATTATTCCAGTCTCATAATCTTCTGTGTCACAGTCATCCCCAAAAATTGAGAGGTGGGATTCCTTGTCTGGTGTTAAAGGAGAAATGTGTTGGAGCCCTCTACCCCCAGTACTGGCACAGGCAATTGCATTCTACCTTGCCTGAGCTCTAGTATACCCTACCATATCAGTTGTCCTCTTCTTGCACTGTATTAACATGCAGTTCTTTCCAGTGACTATGTTAAGGTACATTACAACTTGATTCCAGGCTTTTACCCTGTCAACTTGTTTCAGCCCACTTTTCCCAAACAAACGTTTTCTAGGTTCATAGGTTCATAGGTTCATACTAGGCTATCTGCCCTAGGGCATTTATAAGCCTAGCCAGAGTGTGTTTGGCTTTCGCCACCCATTTGAAATTAATTTTGCTATGCCTTTTTTTGAGGTTAGTATACTGTGCCTCTGTCTAACAGTGACACAGAAGTGATAGCCGGGGTAAACCTACGATCTCCCATCCACTCATCAAGATTCCTCTTGAAGAGAGTCAATGTGGGACTCTGCCTAACCTGGACTGGGATTTTATTCCAGAGTGAAGGAAGCCTCTGGGTTATGAATCTGTCCCTCCAGCATGTCCTATTTATTTCAGTGCTGAGGTTCAAGTCTCTCGAGCGTAGCTCGATGGGATTTGGATTTTCTGAGGTGCAGCATGTCCATTAATTCCGGGTTGGACATGTCTTTATCGTCAGGCACAAATCGCCTCTGAGCAGGCGGTATGCCACTGAGTAGAGCTGGAGTTTCTTTAACCGGGCAGCATATGGCATCTGTTTGAGCCCTTTGATCCTCTTGGTGAGGTACTTTTGGGGTCTTTCCAGTTGCTGCAGGTGTCTGGCAAGGTACATCCCAAAAGGGACATTGTACTCAATTATGGGCCTGATGAGGGATAAGTAAAGAGGACGATGACCTCCCCTGATCTAGATGTGAATCCCTTCATGATTAGGTGGGCTATATAAAATGTTTTTCTAACCACTTTGGCCACGTGGTTGTCAAATGAGAGATTGCTATCAACTTGGGTCCCCAGGTCCCTAATGACTTCTTCTGTACTTAATGGATTACCACCTATGTGGTAATTTGTGGGCACTTTGTTTTTGCCAAAGGGGATGACTATACACTTTTTGGCGTTTAGCTTGAGGCCATGGCTCTGGCACCAGTTGTCTGTTTCTATGAGGCCCTTTTGAAGGATGCTTGTGTCGGCTGGAGAGTTGATTATGGCACCCAGTTTGCAGTCATCTGCGAACTTGGTCAGCCACAGTCCTTCCGTGCTGGCCTGTACCGCCGAGAAATATATACCGAACAAGAGAGGTCCCAGGAATGAGCCTTGTGGGACGCCACTTGTAACTGGTTTGGAGTCTGACATGGCTCCAGCAATTCTAACCATGTGGGTTCTGTCCTTGAGCCAGTTTGCAACCCATCTAGTGACATAGGGGTTTATATTTAAGCTGGTGAGCTTATCTATAATGCCCGAGTGAGGTATTGTATTGAAGGCTTTTGCGAGGTCCAGGTAGGCTGTGTGGACCACCTTCCCCTCGTCAATGGCCTTGGTGACTGTTTCAAAGAAATCGACCAGGTTTAAGAGGCAGGATCTGCCCTTAACAAAGCCAAACTGGGTAGGATCCAGTGTCTGTAGGTCCCCAATATCTTTATTTATGAGGTCCATGATGATCCTTTCCATAGCTTTGCAGACCAAGCTAGTCAGGCTTATGGGGCGATAATTTCCAGGATCCGTTGAGGCACCACCTTTGTGGAGAGGGACCACTGTTGCTGTACGCCACTCTTTGGGTACATATCCTGTAGTAAGGCTAAGATTGAACAGTAGTTTTATGTTTGGGTTTAGCTCTTCTTGGAGTTCATGTAGGACGCAGCCGGGACACCATCTGGTCCCATTGATGCTGTGTTTTTGCTTTGGAGAGGCGGCTCTTACCTGAGCATCTGAGATGTCAGGAGGCAGCACTCTGTTGCGATAGATATTTGCCCTTTGGTGGGAGAGGGGAGAAGTTTGCACTGAACCTGTCAGCTAGGATGTTGGCAATGTCTGTGGGCTCAGTGTATTTTTGTCATTTTGGACTAATTCTGAGCATATTGGGAATTCACACCCAGGTTCCTAACATAACTAAAGAAAGCCTTGTGATTATCCTTAGTGTCCTGTGCAATTTTTCTCTCAAGCTGGCCTTAGACGATTTTATGAGTGCCCATAGTTTTTGCTAATACTGATCAGAGATGCCTTCCCTTTTGGGATTTTGCTCTATCATGTAGTAGCTTCCTCCTTCTATTGTATAGTTTGTTTATGGCTGGGGTCCACCAGACAGGACGTCTGCCTTTGGAGGATTGGGTCTTGGTTTTATTTGGGATTGCATGATCCATGCATTCCTGAAGGTGTTCATAGAATGCGTTTATAAAGGATTCTGCGGTCTGGGCATTTTCCACAGCCGGGGCTTTGAAGGATTCGCCGGTTTTGAGGCATGTGAAATTTGCTTTAGAGAAGTTTTTCACTGTGGTTTTCTGGGCAGGGGTGGGGTCGGGATGTGAATATCCAGTGAGATTAGTTTATGGTCTGATCTTACCAGTGAGGGATACACTTCTGGTCTGGAGCATAGTGTCCCCATGTTGGTGATGATCAGGTCCAGTATGTTTTCCCTCTTGTGGGAGTGGTAACAAGTTGTTCCATAGCATTTGAGTTTATAAATTCTAGGAACCTTTGGGCTAGGGTGTTGGAGCTAGAGTAATGCTCCCAGTCTATGTTTGGGTAGTTGAAGTCCCCAATAATGGTGTTTGGAGAGACCTTGTCATTCAGTCTGTTGCTACTAATGCCAAGATTGTTGTGTCTTGTAGTAGAAGAAATTTACCCTTACTGTTTGCATATACTAACGCCAAGATTGTTGTGTCTTGTAGTAGGAGAAATACCCAAAGATACTAAAATTTCAGACAGACATAAGTGACTCCATATCCTTATGAGATTTTTTAGATTATATTTAGAATTTGTGTTCTCCATACATTACAATCATTAAAAATTATGGTCTTAAGAATAGGCATTCAAATATTATTAGACAAAATGAAGGTAAACCATTTGCAAACCTCTTTTCACCCAGTACATGGCATATATACTGTTTCCTAACTACTTCTGTTGCTGAAAGCCATACCACAAGAAAACAGCACTCATCAGATCTAATAAAAGTAGCATACATGACTAAGTTATCAGGAAAAAGAAACGTAAGGAGAGCTCTGTAAATAGAAACAAAACCATCTTAACACTATACTCAAATGCAGCATTGTTTCATTGGAGTGACAGTCTTGTTCAGTCTTATTGTTTGCAATATGAATGAAAAATAAGAGCTGTTTGTATCATTACAAAGCAGTGTTTCCACAATTCTAGTCAGAGGCACCAGAAGCTGTTGAAGATTGGGGGGGGGGGTGAGAGGGGCACTTTGTGATCTAAAAAGGGCAATTTTTTAAAACTATTTACTACCACAACATAAGTTCACTTGGAGGACATTTTAAGCTTAACCAATTTTCCTTTTGGTGCTTGACTTAAAATTTCCTGATTGATTTTACCTATCCCATGGCTGATAGTTGTATATTAGCCCTAGTGAGAATAAATGTGATCATACTATAGATAATTTCAGGGGACCCATATAAGGGATGCAGCATTTAGGAACTGCATTTATCCATTAGTGGCACGGGGGGCAATCCTGGAGTATATTTTCCATTACCCATCCTTAGATCCTAGTTGTATTTGAATATGGACAGGGATGAGCTTTCTTTTACTTGAATGGATAGTCTGTTCTGGATCAGTGGTAGCCTGTGTGATATATATCCATCTGTCCACAACATTCAGTTTAGATACCTAAACTGAGTATTTCTGATGTCATTTGACTTGCTGATGCTCAGTAGGTCCATCTGTATTAGGTCGGAGAATGCCTTGTATGCCGGACATGTCACCTCTAAGCACTCTGTAGGATACTGAGTATAATGATACATCTTTGAGGTGGTCCATGCAAGACCTATTGTAGAGGACTTGTATCCCTTTAGCAAGGTATCTCTGTGGGTATTCCAATTGTTGTATCGGTCTGGACAGATACATGCCAAAGTGGGCATTGTACAAAATCATTGACCTAATGAGGGCTTTGTAAAGGGGACAATAACATCTCTAGATCTAGTCACAATCAATTTGTTTATAAGCTGTGCAATATAACAAGGCTTTCTTATAACTCTGGGCACATGCTGGTCAAAAGTTAGGACACTGTACACACAACTTCCCAAATGCCAAACAACTGGGTCAGTTCTCGGGGAGCATTGTCAATTTGGCAGTTCCCTGGAGTAGATGACTTCCCAAAGGATATGATAATGTATGTCTTGGAGTTTAGTTTCAATTCATGATTCTGGCACCAGTTATTGTTTGGGACAAACCTTCCTGCATGATGGTTAAGTCATTTGGGAATTCAATAACTGATGTCATCTCAAACTTAGTCGACCAAAGCCCTTTGGTATTTTCTTTTACATTTGAGATGTATATGCCAAACAGAAAAAGCCTCAGCACCGAGCCCTGGGGACCCCATTGGTGACTGGTCTCTTCCGCTATTTTGATCTCCTGCATCCTGTGAGCAAGCGTACATGTACACATTCTTTGATTCACCTTCCTGATTGTATTAACCTGATTGTATTAAATTATATTCCTTGTATAACACAGTACCACTTGTTAGAATGCATTTTAAACTTGTAGTTTGGAACAGTCTTCTAGTATGCAGTGAAACAAAATGTATAAACCAATAATGAAAAACTACCCATTTTAGAAAATTTCAACCATAAAAGGCCACTTAAACTTCTGTCATTACTAACAGTAAATATGCAAAATCTCTGCAGAAGTCATCTAAATAATTCCACAGTGAAGGGATCTGTAACAAATGAAGAGGTTGCTGCTAGCAAACACCTTTATATTTCATTGTTTCATCTACAAATAAATTCCTTGTTGCCCTTGAAGAATAAATTGCCTATGCTACATTAAAATGATAAGTGGGTAATTTTGCAATGAGGAATGCATGGCAAACTGATGACATGTTCATAGTTACTAGGTAACTCCTCCAAAGGAGAACATTCATAGGACTGCAGCATCTACTCCCTTTAAAGTACAACACAGTACAGTATCATCTATCCATCTGCATACTGTGGGAGTAGAACCCACAGCCTTCTGCATCAAAAGCAAGTATACTACCTGTTGTGCTACTAACAATGCAAACAGGTTAGCACAAGTAGCACTAAACTTCTCTTCCCCTGGAAGCTCTCAGCTCCTTGTAAAATCCACTTGACACTCAACTAAATCTCTTAACTTCGCAGCACAAGAAATTTGGAAAAAGCGAAAATTTATTTGTAGATGGGGTGGGCAAACGCCCAAAACCAGGGACGCATTTTAAATATTGCTTGTATAATCTTAGAAAGTTGCTAAAATAAAGTGTTTTATGTTACTGTGTGTTTCCTGAAAGATAGGAAGACTGAAACTTAAAGGTCTATCATTATTTAGTGAATTCAGTTTTCACTGATTTGCCAGAAAACCACAAATTTTAAGAGGAACAGACCAAAAGTATGAGCCAAATATTCTGTGAAAATCTGGGCAGTTGAGAGCTATGGACTCAACTCCCTGAATCACAAGTGGTAGTATGGATGGAGAATTCAGGCTCTTGTTTGACCCTGAGTAACACTAACCACCAGGTATATCTAACTGGGGCATTTTACACACACACACACACACACACACACACACACACACACACACACACACACACACACACACACGAGAAGCATAACTCCTGCAAATAAAAGAACAAAACTCTCCTTACCAGCATGACTCTGGCTCTGGCAGCACAAACAGAACAGCAGCAACATAACTCCTGTAACACAGAGCAATAAGAGAATAAGAACAGCTAGTTTAGTTCACTTAACTTTCGCCAGTGAATCCACATAAGCATGAAAACTTCACTTCATTAATTTTAACGAATAGGTCTTGCAGTTGTAAAAGTGTGGGGGAGGGGCTCCCCTTCCCCCTGACTGTATGATTCTGGCGGCGCCCATGATTCTAATCCATGAAGTATCTACTTATCCACTTTTCTAAAGTAAAATACAGGCTTACACTGATAAAGTAATGTCAGTGATTACAAACAAAGTGCAACTTTTACTGATTTAGGCTTTATCCAGATTTCTTGCACTAAGAGGCTGAGAGGTATGGGTAAGGCTTGTTTACTTTTATCTGTTTCTAGTACCCTTCATTGATGCTCACAAATGACCTGCAATAACACATCCATCATTGTGTGGGAAAGCATCTCTATGCACTTTCCTTCCTTTGGTACCATGTCATAACCTGTAAATCTGGACAAAAGCTAGGTCAGTGAGCAGGAAAATCATACACACAACACTGTAATATGCAAATACACGTTTCTCTATTAGGTGCAACTCCCTTCTATACCCCATTATCACTGGACAAGTGCCTATAGTGTCCTAGGAAACAGCCCAGGGATGTACCATGTTATGGCATGTGTGCTGTCAGCAGCATATGCATACCTTTGCCCAATATGGCCATCACATGCTCCACATATTTTCAATAACCCCAACTATCTGTTAACTGTGTTCTGGTTCCACATCACCTTGTACACTATGTTCCATATAAAATATAAATACATAGATTTTATACCCCACAACACAGTTGTGTCTGTCGATGCTGTGTAACAGTAGTCATATTACCTTCATACAGTCCCACAGCCACTACTGCCCACACCTCAGTCCGACTCCCAAGCAGTGGTCACTGAAATCCATGCTGTGCCCTTCACACAGCTGTCTCTAAGTGGCTACAGAGCCCATCTCCACAAAAACACTTAGCTGCATAGAACTAGTGTCCCCTTACCTTATCACATGCTACAGCACTGTGTACTCTGCAATGCATTGTGGTAATGTACTGCAGAGCTCCAACAAAAACCTTGTTGTGCTAGCACACCTCCCTTTCAGCAGGGAGATGTGGAGTAATCCCCCTCCAATAGCTGTATAAGAGTACTACTGTTAACCATACATCTTTATCACGTTTAACTGTTTCACGTAACCTTACCAAAGCAGATGGAGACTGTTTTTTTCCTCTCTTGAGGGACATTTCTAGAACCCTGTACTATTCAGTTGGTTTCCAGCAAATTTCCTTAGTACAATTAACACTGCAAGGGCCACATCTGTTTTTTATTGTGCAAATTTGAGGGTCATGAGGCAGTTTAAGGTAAATGTCTCTGAATCACATGTTTAATGCAAAATATACCAGTCCTGGACTGTGCAATGAGGCTTGTGCCTGACTGTCCACATGTATAAATGAGTGCAAGGTGCAAGCAATTCACATGGGTGGGTCTGTGAACCCTACAGTGCAGCAGGTTTATTAATCAGTTTTGTGGCCTCGAGGAATGCTATAGCGTAACCATGGACAGGAAAGTGGATTACACTGCCATCAGGTGTCTGTGACCTGTGTTTATGTCATTTTCACTTCTGTGAGTATGTCCCAATTGCATAGTCACCATGATATCATGCAGTGCACTTGTCTGTTAGGCCATGTCTGCCTCCTGATGGTAGCCCCTTTAGGCAGTACACATCTGGCTTCTGATTTTGTACAGGACAGTTTTCATGGTCCCTGTGTTCACTCTTTGCAACTCATATACTGATCACATGTTATGCACAGAAGGGAACTGGTTAGGTGGTATGTAATCCAGGCCCTTGTGGCACATATACTTCAGTAGTACTCTTTTATCTGGCAGGTACATTGTAATCTGTTTGCTACTGCATAATTAACAACATTGTACTCCTCCAAGGGCTGTTCTTACAAATAGCGCAGTAGTATACATTAGTGATACTTGCTTTGGGTTTTGTGTATTTCTCTCTGA
Source organism: Protopterus annectens (assembly GCF_019279795.1). NCBI lineage: Eukaryota > Metazoa > Chordata > Ceratodontiformes > Protopteridae > Protopterus > Protopterus annectens. Next base: position 551,517,202 of record NC_056738.1, on the reverse strand, counting down.
CTCTTTATTGCTGTCCTTTTTTAAAATATTTTATCTGTTGTTTTGTTTTTCTCCATTTATGTTCATATTTTCTGCAGTGGATGTGGTATGGCAGCAGACACTGCTGTATACATGTTGAGTCCCCAGCAATCCTCAGTGTGTGTGTGTGTGTGTGTGTGTGTGTGTGTGTGTGTGTGTGTGTGTGTGTGTGTGTGTGTGTGTGTGTGTGTGTGTGTGTGTGTGTGTGTGTGTGTGGGTCTTGATTTGTCTGAATCTCCTGCTATCCCTATACCCAGTTTCCTGCCAAAACGTTCCTCATGCTATCTTTGTTTATTTATTTATTTAGTTAATAACATTTGTTTAGTGGGAAGGTACAACTGGATAATTGTATCCTTAATCAGCAGAGACCTGAAGAGAAAATATCCAGAAATAAAAGAACAGAAAATGCATATACATAGCTGGAAATTGACATCATATTGCAATATACTGTTAAAAATATTAAATTAATACAAATATCAGTGCACATATGTCATATGGAATAATAGACATATATCTTCATTAAGACAAGATAAATACAATGTCATGTAGCACTGAAATCTGTTGACGTTATAAGTGTGAGAGTTTATTGCTTACACATTAAATAAATGTCAGAGTGGAACACTCAAACAGTGCATAAGGAAGAAGAGAGGAAGGGGGAGTAAGAAAAAGTATTTGTTAGAGGTAATACATAGATCAGATATGGGAGGCAGGAGAAATAATGAGTGAAAACAAGATTAGGAGTAAGGAAATAAGAGAAATAAAAACAAGGAGAATGAGATTATTAGCTAGGAGAGCAGCAAGTGCAAAGGCAGGAGTCAGAGAGGAATTCATTTAGTAGCAGCTTAAATAAATGAATGCTAATTGTTGCCCCGATTGTTGTAGGAATCATATTCCAGACTTTTGCTACATAGTGCGAGTTCAGACTTTGACCGCAGTTTTTGTAAGGCTTATAGATGTCAAGTAGATTTTTGCCAGAAGAGCAAAGGTGACGATTTGGAAGGTAATGTTGGAAAATTGTACTTATAGCTGGGCAGGAAATGGGATTAAATATAATTCTGTACATTAAGAGCTACAAATCTAACTACTTTGTTATAACACTGCTCTAATTTTGATTTCAGGGTGGCGTAGAGATTAATCAAGATGGGAGAACCATGTAATGGAAAGGATAGTAGGTATGCTGTGGCAAGTGCAACTCTGGCAGATGCAGTCAGGCAGTTTTTGGCTCTATATAGTAGCACTCCTAGTTTTTTGTGTGTTTTTTTATATTGCTCAGCATGTGGAGGCCATATTTATGGCTGTCATCTACTGTAACTCCCAGCAGTTTTGTATGGGGCACTACTTTAATTGGGGTATTGTTTAGGGATGTGCTCTTAAAGGTATTTTTCTCATGGGTAAGTGATTTCAGAAAAAAATAAAAGGAATTTGGTTTTCTTTGGATTAAGGAGTTACTGGTTACAAAGTCAGTTTTCAATATCGTTAAAGGCACATAATGTAATATTGTCTAAATTTTCCAGAAATTCCAAGAGATAGATAAGTGCTCAATCATCTGCAAACTATATAAGGGATGCTTGTTGTATAAAAGTATCAAGATTGTTTATAAAGATATTAAATAGAAGAGGACTAAGGACAGAGCCTTGTGGTATACCTGTAATGATGGGTAGGTAAGGGGAAAGGGTAGAATTCTATTTGACACCAGGTAGTGTTCTGAAAAGTAATTATTAAACCATCGAAGAGTGGGTTGTGGGATACCCACTGTGGATGTGGTAGGAGTTTTTTTATGAGGCACAGTGTTGAAAGCTTTAGATACATCTAGGAATAAGGATGATATGAGTTTATCTCTATCCCTGGCTTTATTTACGCTATCTGTAAAACACAGGAGGAGAGTTGTCATGCTATGGGTAGGTCTAAAACCCTGTTGAGTATCATTTAATAACAGTTCCTTTAAGAGATGATGGAGTAGTTGTTTATGGACACATTTTTCCAATATTTCTGAGAGGGGAGATAATGTGGCAGTGGGTCTAAAATTAGATATCTCGGTAGAAGTGACACCTTTGTGTAGAGGGATGATATGGCATTTTTCCCAGATGGTATGAATATAGGATTCTTGTCCTGACCTATTTATAAGGATGTAGGCTGGATATGCAATGGCATTAGCAGCACTTTTGAGGATTTTTCAGGAAGGTTATCTATAGACAGCAATTAGGTTTAAGGTGGCGGTATTAGTGAATTCAGGCAGACTTCAGTTAGGGAAGTCAGAAGATGATTCTTTGGTGAGGGCAGCCATGCTGTCAATACGGTATGAGTAAAACTTGCTGGTTGCTTTGAAGGGGGAGTTACTGAGGCAGTTACTGGGGCAAGTGTTCAGGACATTGTTATGCTCTACTCTTATAGCAAAAAATGAAAACTGGGGATTTGATTAAAAAATGCCCATTCTCCACCCTACCCAGGTTCAGTTCTTTCTTTCCCTTGTCTTGCTGTGTATTTCTGCATTTGCTCTTCTCCACTTTCTGACAAATGTATGCACCTATTTTCCTCACAGCTCTACTAAAAAAAAATATGAGGGGCTTTGTTGTGTAGGCTTTATCGGGGCTCTCAGCTGTGCTTGCAGGTTTGTGTCAGTGTGTGTGTGAATGCACGGTATCACTGTCTTGCTATATGCACTAGACTTGGATCATTAGGCCATGTGTGCATTGTCATGCAGTGCTGGTCATTTTGTGACATGTGAGGCTTTTGTCAATGAATTCCTTAATTAGTTTGGCTCTGGCATACAATGCCACTCTTTCTGCATTGTTAATCATTGCTGGGCCACACTATGCTACTTCAACAGCCCTATTTTGTTTATAAACAGCCCAGAAAGGGAGTTTTTCTGATTCTATCCCAAAGTATTGAAAAGTAAAATCTGAAGCATCCCTTTCCATGGTGAGCAAAGATCCTCTACATCACTCATGAAGGGACTGTACACTCATAATGTACTCAACTACAAGGTCACTGCAACTTGAAGAAAGTAACATCCCTCTTCTCATAATGAAATCTGTTCATTAAATGCACATTTCAGGAAAATGAACATTACTTACTATGGGGGTTGTGAACTGAATGCACTACCACTGTACAGCAGAACAGACAAACTTCCTTTCCTAAACATTTTTTCAGGGCAGCTATTCTTCCATATGGAAGCCTTGCACCCACATCTTTGATCTGAATATATAAATTGTAACTTCAAATTTATAGTTCATAGGTGAATACAAGACTAACTGCCCTGAAGGACCATTTTAATCCTAGCCAATAGTTCAAGGTCACAACCAAACTCTATACCGTGTTTCTATGAGGTGAAGACCTCAACCATTGTGCCAAACATTTTTTTTCTTTTTGCTTCAGAGTAAAGAGATAAAAATTTACTTTTTTATTTTTAAAATTTCTTCTTTAATCCAAATCATCGGCTTCACAGTTAATAGAAACACAAACCCAGTATCTCTCAGAAATCAGTACTAATGAAACAAATTGCTGATGACCCACACTTTCTTTAAGAGAAAAAAAAATAACTCTCAACAAAAATTAGATGTAATGAACCATTAACTTCCCTATATTACGAAAGAATTACCACTGTAATTTCAGGACAATAAATGCAGTCTTTGGAACTGTGAAAATGTAAGCGACATTACTTGGACGTATTAATTCAAAACTTCTGTATCTTAGATAATTTCCTTTTCACAATATCACAGTTAGTAAATAAAAGGATCAGAGGCATTGCTGCCACCTATACTAAGAGGACAGTGGGAGTTTACTTCCAGTTAAAAAGCGATTTTAATGTTTAACAGTCAATTGAACTGTTTGCTGTTATTTCCAGATTATACTTAACTTTTCTTAGTTTTGGGACTTAACACTGTTGAGTTAAAAAATTCCAGTAAGGCACCATTATGGAGCTCATTAATCAATTTAGTAAGCTCAAGAAACTATTTCTTTCCAATGCTAGGATAATGATCTGTTTAGCAATGCACAGTATCATTTAATAAAAACGAGTTTGCAATACTTTCTTGCCACTCCAAGGCTCAACTGGGGGAGCTTGAAGGTGATGTGGTATTTCTCAATGCTCCTTTCAAACAAATAAGAAAGTATCTTGTCTGTTGAAATTCAAAGGCCAGGTGATAGTGATTCTAGCAGAGCTGAGAGATCAGTGCAGGGGTACATTCTAAGTCTGAGGTTGTCATATTTCAGAATAGCCCCTAGTTTGACATGTACCAGTCCTACAGTAAATATATCTGAGTAGTAGTGACAGGGCATCAGGGTCTGCAAGGGGTTTCATGGTCTGATTTCAAATTCTTTCATCTGCAGTTTATTTTTTGGGATGCATGGATTGTGATTCACACTACAGATAAGGATAAAAAATAAGCTACAGTATCTCACATTTAATTAATGACAGGGGCGGCTCGTGCTATAGGACTGCTGGACTGCAGCCCCTCCACCTGCAAAATGAATAAAATAAATTCCCCATTCCCCCCACCATAGAACATGTAAAATAAAATAACATTTTAAAAATTTCCAGACTCCGCACATGCATGCTTCGTTCCTGACTGCTGTGTTAGGCAGACCAGAACTCCACACACACATGCATGCTCATTCCTGAGCTCCAGACTGCTCTGTTAGGAAGTCCGGAAACTCCACCCTTCCAGCCCAGAGGTCTGTGCAGTGACAACCACACAGACCAGAAGGTCACGGGACTGCATTGCCCACAGGCTGGAGGCTCCAGCCTCCTCACATCTCATGGGAGACCCAACAGCATGCACAGGTTGTTACGGAGGACAGAGACAGGTGTACAGGATCACTACAGAGGACTTGCCGCTGCAGAGTACAGGATTGCATGGAGGACAGAGACAGGTAGCATGTGTGTGTGTGTGTGTGTGTGTGTGTGTGTGTGTGTGTGTGTGTGTGTGTGTGTGTGTAATGCCCCAGTTGCTACATGGTGGTGGGTAGAGAATAAGGCTTGAACCCTGTGCCTTGGGCCCAAGTGACAAGACCCTGAATTCCCTACCCACCACCATTTGTAAAACATTTGCATATTTTTGCCTCATATTTGTTCTGTTCCTCATAAAATCTGTGGTTTATGTATTTTTGTTACTTAACACAGCCAGTAGTGCAGTGGTGCAGTGGTCGCATTGTTGCCTGACAGCTACATGTTATCTGGTTTTATTCTTGGCTGAGGTGCCTTCTGTGTGGAGTCTGCATGTCCTCCCTGTGTTTGTGTGGGTTTGCTCTGGTGTTCTCAATGGATATTTGTCCCTATTTTTTGGACTGTATTCCCTCATTATTGGCTTCGTCCAGGTTTTTTGTGCCAAGGTTGAGAGCTATGGTGATAACTGAACTCACTGAATATATTTGGGGGCTGTATTCCCCCATTATTGGCTTTGTTCAGGTGTTTTGTGCTAAGATGTTGACAGCTATGATGAGAACTGAATTCACTAAATGGTAGCCATTTAAGTTTCAGTCTTCCATTCTTTGGTAAAAATAGATAATTTGGCATAGTGGTATGTTGCTCTGACTGTTTTGCACAGGGTCTTGGGTTCAATACTTGGCAGTGAAATGCATGGTGGTAACACAGCATTTTATTCTAGCAACTTTCCAACATTATACAAGCAATGTTTAAAATGTGTCCCTGTTTTTTGGGCTTTTGCCCCCCCCCCCAAATACATTTTGGCTTTTTCCAGATTTCTTGTGCTGCAAAATTCAGAGATACAGCTGAGTGTCGAGTAGATTTTACAAGGAACTGAGAGCTGCAGGGGAACAAACGTTTAGTGTTGCTTATGCCAAGTCTGCTTACATTGATAATAGCACAACAGGTAGTGTACTTGCTTTTGATGCAGAAGGCTGTGGGTTGAGTGAGGTTATGCTGCCCTAGTTAACAGTTATATGGACGTTTATGCTGTGATTTATAAATAATATTGACAAAGTTATGTTTATGGCATTTTAATAAAGGTCATCAAACATCATTCCGTGTGATGTGTGTTTATTGAAGGGGAGCAGGACAAAATAGATGATGGGCCAGATACATTAATGCCTACAATAACTGTACATGATCTGTATTCAAAAACATCCCGACCGCATTTTTGTGCTTGATTGCCACTCAGAAAGATTACACTAAGTGCACATGTAGTCTACACTTTGCGGTAACATTAATGAATCTTCCTCAATATGTAAGGCTGCAAGAAAATCAGTAGGAAACTAACATTTGGAGGAAGAAGGTGGGAGTTATGCTTTTGTTGTCTGTTCACTCAGAATGGTATACACTTAGTGTAGGCATTAAGGAATCCCAGGGAGGGTGTCCAGCCTTATTTAAAAGTTGGAGAATAGTTCTTCTGAACCTGATAAGATTCACTGAAAGCACTCCTTGTATCTGAAATGAACAATACTTCCTAGTTAAACTAAAATATCCTATGAGTACAGTGGTTTAGCTACTATCCATTGGTGCCGTTTTTGACTAACTGCTCATTGAAACACGCAATTTGAAAACAGTGAATTGAAAAGTTAAAAAAAATATTTTTTTTTTCCAGGAGGGAAGCCCTGCCACAAACCCCTAATTCACCTGTGTTATATATACCAAATCCATTGTCACACCACAGTGGTGGAAAAGGGAAAACAAACTAAATATGCTCCCTGGCTCAGATGATGCAACACATTACAATGAAACTCAGTGCTTTATCACATTTTTGAAATTAAACACATTCTCAGAAAAAAACAGCTATAACTCAGAAATATGCCCATTTCTGTTGATACACATAAGCAAAGGGTAACTGCACACTGTCCTTTTTTTCAAAATAATTGTTATGGACAGTTATAAAGTGATAGGTTTTGCATTTTCACAGAATTCTAAACTTCAAACTGATAGTAAACAAGCATGTAGAGATGTGTCCATTATGGTTATGAAATGACTTAGCAGTGTAATGTATGATACCCAATGCAGTTATCATTCTAAGAGTGTAATGTATGATACCCAATACAGTTATCAATCTAGCAGTGTAATGTATGATACCGTATAAAGTTATAAATCTAGCAGTGTGATGTATGATACCCAATACAGTTATCAATCAAACAGTGTAATTTATGATACCCAATACAGTTATCCATCTAGCAGTGTGATGTATGATACACAATACAGTTATCAATCTAGCAGTGTAATATATCATACCCAATACATTTATCAATCTAGCAGTGTGATGTATGATACCCAGTGCAGTTATCAATCTAGCAGTGTAATGTATGATACCCAATACAGTTATCAATCTAGTAGTGTAATGTCTGATACCCAATACAATTATCAATCTAGTAGTATGATGTATGATACCCAATACAGTTATCAATCTAGCAGTGTAATGTCTGATACCCAATACAGTTATCAATCTAGCAGTGTACTGTATGATACCCAGTACAGTTATCAATCTAGCAGTGTAAGGTCTGATACCCAATACAGTTATCAATCTAGCAGTGTACTGTATGATACCCAGTACAGTTATCAATCTAGCAGTGTAATTTATGAAACCAACTGCATTTCTCATGGCAGAGTGGTATTTTGGTGGTTCCAATTTTTCAATGACTTCATGCTTTTTTGAGGGATTCAGACAGATTCAATTGTTTGAAAGAAGAAACCCTACAATCAATTTTTTTTATTATTCAACTCATATTTCACTCAATTTTCCTTTAGTCCATTTTCTTTTAAATCTCTAAAATATTGCTGTTTATATATGTTCTGGTTTTGTTTACTGAATACTTTGGCATCATTCATGTCTATAATTATATCATCTATCATGCTGTGTTTTCCTGAGATTAAAGCTTTTACCATTATCTTGTTAACACCTTTTACCTCTTTAGGCTACTGTGGATTGTGTCATGTGACCTGGCTCTCCTGATTATGCTGATCATTGACTTTCTCTCTAACGCCTGCCTCATCAAGTTTTCTGAAATGTTTCCTGCTTTAGTTCTTGGATAAAAATGCATTCTTTTGCAAACAGGTTTTAGTGAAACATGTACGTGTAACTTTACTTGAAAGCATTTTTTAATTTGCCACTACCATTAAAAACTTCCATTTATTTCTCTTGCGTCTCATCTTCAATTAAGTTTGTGTATGAACTATTCAATAAGCAACTGAATACCCTGATTAATTCAGGTTTTCAGTCGTTATTTATTTTAATATTTTATTTTGTTTTGTTTGATGCTTCTTCATTGGGGAAATAGACCTTTGTTAGTCAACTTACTTCTTCTGCAATGTAGATGTACATAATATACAGACATGAGACAAATTAGGTAGATTATAGATCACATAACATCTAAACAGACATGGACATTTTAAGTCACAGCATAGCTGTATATGATATAATTACACATCATAGTCTTGTTAATAATAAGTGAGATAAGCTGAAAAGACTACATGTCATATAATAAGCAAATAGACAAAATAAAAACTAGATGCAATGAACAGATGTACAATCAGTAACATAGAAATATTACAATACTATGAGGAGACTTATTTACATCACTTATACTTTTTACAAAACTGTAAAGACAGACAGAAAATCCAGACGTGACAGAAAAAATGAAATAGGAATGGTAAAAATGAGAGTTTCCTGTAATACACCAACTGAACAAGATGACAAGGAAACCCAATGGTGAAACATAGATGCCTAAAATGCCAAAAGCTTCAAAACTCAAGCAATAAACAATAAGCATTTTTTGCAAGAAGGCAAGCCCCCAGCACTCCCATACAGAAACAATCCCCTTATAACCACCAAACCTATAAATACCCAACTGCACAGTCACACAAACACAGTGAATGAATAAATCTCCAGCATCAAATGGATCACCGCCAATACACACACACACAAACTACATTGACAGTGATTTCCTATAAAAAACAGTCACCAGCATTTTATTCCTTGGAGTCTTATGATTCAAGCAATTAACACTCTGGAAATGTGATCTTGGTAACCTATTGATATATAAAAAATTGGAATTTGGGGATTTAAGGAGTAAGCTTATTCTAGTGGAGTATCTTGAAAACAGCAGCAGGCACCTCAGAAGGTAAGGTTTCTATGAAGTTTGGAATTAAATTAATGAGGTGTGGAACTTAATTTGGGAGGGATGGTGTAATGTACCTATTGCACTAAGCCTTAAAAAACATGCTTATATATCTTAATTGAGATCTACCAGTTCTCTGAACTACACAAATTTATAATTGACTTGTTAGTATTTGTTGATGTAATTGTTTTAAAAACTACATTGTTTATTAATGGCAGGACTATAGCCATACTATCTGGACACACAGTACAGATAACCCCTTTGGTTTCCCCCAACTCTAAGAACCAAAAAAAAAAAATTGTTGCAGTTAACCACAAAAAAGTGTTCTGCTCTGAAACTGTAGTAAACCACTTATTGATTTCCATTTTCTAGTAATTGCTTTTTGGCAGACACCATAATTAGACTCAGCAAGGCCTAAGACTCAGCAAGCCCTAACTATCTCTTGGCAATTCTAATTCTGTATCATAGTTTAAAAAATAATTTCCTTAGGTACACCAATTTGCTCACCCAGTATCTGTGACAGAGTAGTCTGCAGAAAATCTTTAAAGTCTGCCAGCTCATTACACTCCCAGAAAATACGTTCCCAGTTACCTCTTTCTTCCCTATCACACCTCCAACATTTGCTGCCTACCTGAGAAACAATTCTTTGGAGTCAACTTAGGGTATAAAAATACTTATGTAAACACTTCCAACCAAAGATCCAAAATCTTCTAAAGTTTGTTGCATATTTTGGAGACACACATATATCCCCTCATTGTTTCTTTGTGAATTGCTTAGGCAATCTCATAGGAAGCACACTTCCTTCTTAACCCTAACAGGATGTAATACTTATCTGACACAGCACTGAGTGTATCATAAACATAATATACAGTTTCATCTGCCAGTTTAAATATGTTTTTAACCCTGAGTCATACCTCTCAACCATACCAAATTCTTTGATATTTACTGGTTTTGAGGGCAGAATAATGGGGTGCCACACATTCCTGAGTGGCCCCTTTAATTCCTGTTTTTTTTTTTTGTAATATATATGTACAACTTTAAATTTATGGTTGATGTCAACATGCATCGCCAGGATACAGGAGCATGAGTGATGATGACATCAGCTTTGTGAGGCAGTACCTGACTGCCTGGCTGACTCTCAAAGATGTGGGAGATTCAAAAAATAAGGTGCACAGAAGGATTACTTGGGAAAGCATGGCTGCTTAATCATGGCCCTGCTGGCAGATGTTGTGGATGCATTTGTTGATGGGGCACACTGGAAGAGGGTAACTGTTATGAGCCAGTAAAGCACAGATTATACAGATGTTGCACCTTGCATGGACCAGGGCACCCCTAGCCAGCCCAGAAAGATCCTCTATGAAAATGTGTCAGAAATGCTAGGTTCTTAAGACATTAACAGTTAATTAAGAACAAAGCTGCAGGTGCACGTTCCTTATTGCTGTGAGCATGTTTGTGCAGATTCGTTTGTTGAGGTTGTGGGAACACTCACATTGTAAGGGATTCTTTAAGTAGCAATGGGCATGCAACTGTGGGAGTCACTAAGGTGTTATTATTTTGTCTTCCTAATTCTAATGACAAAACTACTTCTAGCATGTTTTACTTTTTCATTTATTATGCAAATTTAAATTAACATTGTGGTGCACTGCTAACATTACGGTCAAGAAAACTGTATGTCATGCACAAAATATTTGAATTTCTTGTTCGGTCTGAAAGAAGTTCTTATTTTTTGACATATACAATTCTATATCGTACATTCCAGGTGATAACTTTAGTGCTATTTAAACACTTGCAGGAAGGAGTGGGGATGTGCTGATTACATCACAAATAATGCAGTAGGAAAGAAAGTGAGGTGATTAATTTCATTTTATTTTTCAGTTTCTGGTTGGCTTACATTCTGCAAAAAATCAAACTGTCCTTCTTGTCCTGTACCTTATAACTACAGCCCAATAAGTGTTGGAAAATGTGCTGGCTCACCTGTGAAACTCTAAATAAGATACAAAAGGTGTGTGTGTGAGTATGAGTGTGTGTGTGTGTGTGTGTGTGTGTGTGTGTGTGTGTGTGTGTGTGTGTGTGTGTGTGTGTGTGTGTGTGTGTGTGTGTGCATGTGTGTGTGTGTGTGTGTGTGTGTGTGTGTGTGTGTGTGTGTGTGTGTGTGTGTGCGCACGCAATGGCTTTCCATGCAATTAAAATGGTTTTCCAGCTAAATCCCATTAGCTTGTCTTCTCTCCCGTAAGCGTGGCTTCTTAAGTCAAAACTGTTATACAGTGTTGTAACTCTGCCATGCCTCTTCAAAGAGGCCATCTTACACTTATCATTTGAGTACTGGAGAACTGGCATTGTAAGTTTTTGTTTTATAAAATGAAATGTGACTTGTTAATAAGTAAATAAGATAATACAGTGGCTTGCAATGGTGTGAAACCAGTAGCTAACCTATTCTAATTTTGCAAGAATGCAAGTGAAATCCACTCACCATATAAAGAGGATGCATTTTTTTGTATTTTATAGCTCTATAGGTAGAAACATGCTTCAAGTATCCTTTTTGAAGTTATCATGCTGAGCTTTAGTGTACAGCCTTATGCTTTCTGCAACAGTGTTTCTATCTGTTCAAAATGTTGCAGACGTTTGAGCCTAATCTCTGTTGCAATGTGTCAGGAGGGTAGTAAAAAGTACTGTTGGAAGCCAATTTATTCTTTGTTGTGTTGTCTATATGGGATCTAAATTCCTCAGTGTAATAAACTGGGGGATACAAGGAAGAGGATATATGCTTGATAAAAGAAGTTAACACTGCTTATTTTCTAAGAATATTATTTATGGGAGGGGTTTTTTGGATGTCATAAAGCTGCCGTAAAGCTAAAAAGTGATCAGTCTTCTGAGCCTTAGTTTTAATGCTGTATTTCATAAGGTTTCTAGTGGTGGCAGTTGCATTCAAGTTTTTGAAGTCTGAAATGCCATCAGTATCCCATCTAATCTCTAGCTGATTTATGGAGCTGGTCTAAGGGGAGTAGACTTGGTTGAAATCCATTCCCTGCTCTTTCAATTTCCTTATATAGTAATGTGAAATGAAAACTCCAGTAAAGCTAGAACTTCCACTGAGTAACCTCTCAAACATCTTGTATCAGAGGCACATAGGATATAAGCAAATGATCCTTATGAACACCAGGTATTTCAGCTAATTTTTGATTCTGAATGCCCGTGACTTGTTTCGTTATTTTAATAAACAATTTCAGGCCAATGAAACCAAACCCCACTAGCTGTGGATACACATATTTCAGCCTTTTTATAACCTCATCAGCACAGCATAAGCATAGTGTTCAACTAAGCATTAGAAACACAGGGCTGTTATACTCAGCTGATGTCCGTTATCATTAGGATCACTGCAAAAATATCCCAAACAACAAACTAAAACAATGAGTGCGAAGGTCACTGAAAAACCAATCAATAAAAACAAAAGGAAAATTTCAGCAAAGCTAGAACTTCCACTGAGTGACCTTCTAAACCTCTTGTATCACAGGCACATGGGATATATGCAAATGAACCTTATGAACATCAGATGTTTCAGCTAATAGGCAATTCTGAATGCCCATGACTTGTTTCGTCATTTTAATGGACAATTTCAGCCCAATAAAGCCAAAGCCTACTAGCTGTGGACATGCATATTTCGGCCTTGTTATGATCTCATCAACACAGCACAAGCAGAGTGTTTGACTAAGCATTAGAAGCACAGGACTAGTACACCCAGCTGAAGAAGTCAATGCTGACAGCTGACGAAAGAGCTTAATAGAGGTTTCTGGTTTCTGTCTGTGAGCCATATTGCTCTTTCTTATTTTATTTACATCTGTGCAGTCACCAATACATAGTTCCAAGGTGAGGAAAGCACCCTGGCTGTCCATGGCTGCAATGCCTTCCATACATTCAGACCACAAACTGAGCATAAAAGAACCAAAGGGGGAGTTGCATCCATCTTCATTAAGGATAATAACATCTCAAGACTGGTCAAACAGTATGAATCTCTTGAGCTACTCCACGTACAATTAACTATAGGCAAAGCCCCCTACCACATCATAGCTACCTATAGGTTCCCCATCATGAAACAGGGAAAGCATACCACATACCTGGACTTACTGGTGTCACTTGCCATACAGCCCAACACCATGCTCATGGGGGAATTTAATTATCCTACCATCAACTGGGAGACATAAACAACCACAAACATGCTGGCTCAGATGTTCTTGGACTTTGTTAATACAAATGCTCTCGAACAGCTAGTCATCACACCCACAAAAGGCTCAAATGTCCTGGACATAGTACAAGGCATTTGGCACAATCTCTCACTCAGGTATTATAGAGAATCCCTCCAAATTTGGAATTACCAGATTCATTACCAGGTGGGTAGACAACTGGCTCACTGACTGGACACATACTGTAAAAAGTGGGTGACTTCACCTCTTGCAAAAGACCAGTCACCAGTGGTGTACCAAAGGGTCTGTGCTGGACCTCTTTACTTTTCAGAATTTATTTCTCAGAAGTCCAGGCAAACTTGGACAGCCTATGGCTGACCAAGTTCACTAATGATTGCAAATTGGAAGCAGTCATTGAGTCCCCCAACAATGTTAATATATTGCAAACAAGGTTAATATAGACAAATGAGGGGTGCCAAAGCCAAAGATAAACCTAAATGCAAAAAAAAATGCATTATTATCAAATTTGTGAAAGCTAACATCCCTGCTAATTACATTATAGACAACACCCCCCTAAGTGTAGACCCAGTAATATGTGATCTGGGTACACAGGTTGATAGCAATCTGAACTTTTACCACCATGTATCCACAGCAGTAAGGAAATCCTTCTATGTGGCACATCTTATAAGTGAAGGTGTCACATCTAGATCTAAGAATATTATAATTCCATTATAGTCAGCCCTCATCACACCAATAATTCAGTGCAATGCTCACTTTTTCATCTACTTCACCAGGCACCTATAGGAACTGGAGAGACCACATAGGTTTTTCATCAATAAATTACAGGGTACACAAAACAACTCTTATGAGGAAAGACTGAAAGCTTGTCACTGTATTCTATCTCTTAGAGGTTGCTAAGGGGTGACCTGTGCCTGTCTTACAGGGCAGTCTTTGACCAGCCCTGATGGAAATACTACACATTCATAAATCAACCTGCATGAGGGTCACTCACTTCAGAGATCTTAACCTAGCCTCTGACATGAACAAGTAATGTTGGAGAGATGGAAACATCTCCCAGAGACTGTCACTTCTCTGGAACATGCTTCCAAATTGTGAAACATAGCCTCTCCCTGACTCTTTTCAAATGCCACCTAGATCAATGGATGGATGACAGCAAATTCACTCCTAGGGTGGCACCCATGTCCCTCCTGGACAGAGGAAGTCAGTATTAACTACCATTGACCATTGCCTCTGTGAACTTCACTCACCTAACCACCGCCAATTAGGGCAACTCAGGATAAATATGGCTTGGCTTGTAAGGGCTCTGGGGGGGTTAGCCTAGTAACCTTCTATGGACCTGTGAACCTATATTACCCCTCCTTTAAATGAGTTTAATCTTGACCAACAACTAAAATTTAAAATTACCTCTAGCAGTTCTTTTTCCATCTTAACTGGAAACATATAAACCATTAATGTATGCTTGCTTCCCCAATATGTAAGTATTTAACTTATGTACCTTTTTCTCTAGTGATAACTGAAAATGTTTCTACTGAACAAAATAACTTTTTAATGTCATCCACTGATTCTCTCCATCATCCTATTATACTTGTATACTCTTCAGATTTCACTCCTAGTGCATTTCTTTTCTGGTATAAATTGTACATCATCATGTTTATAATTTCGCCAAACTCTTTACTCTATAATTTGTTTAACTGTAATCCATCTCTTCTAACAATGTTTACAATCTTTCCGACAATTTCACTTATCCAAACCTTATTTTTAGCCAAAATTACCATGTCTTCTGCATATGACAAGAACATGTGCATATCACTTCCTTGCACATTTGTACTATTACATTCATAGCAGTTTAAAAAGATACATGTTGAAGGGACACCCTTCTTTAATTACTCTATTAATTCTTATGTTTTCTTCCCATCCATCCATTTTCATAACTTATGCCAAGGATTTTTTTCATAATACATTCTTATTACATTCATATGCTCCTAATATCTTTCACATTGCCTTATGGTTTACTCTGTCAAATGCCTTGCTACTTCAGATGTTTACTAATATTATCTCCTGGTTTTCTTTCAAAATCATATCTAGCACTTTTTTATTATTAACATTTCTTTCACCTATCTTTGTTTTGCACCAAAATCCCTTTCCAATAAAACTTCATCCAGTGTTATAACTTCTATTTTCTAGTGTTATCGACCTATATTTTTTATATCTTTTACATCATATTTTTCCCCATAAATGTAATCATCCTGTGGGAATGTTCAGGAATGTGCAAGTATGTGGAAACATTAGTATTCACACCTTAATTCTGATTTCTTTAAAAGTCTATTGTTACTCCCCCAAGGCAGTTTACAAAAGATTGCAGTGTTGCTACATTCACTTGAGCTCATCTGAACAAGGTAATGATAGATCAAGACATTTCATCTGCATGGCCATTATGACAGGAGAAGCAACAGGCAAGAACAAAATGGCAGCTGAAGCAGTGACAGGAAAAATATGATAGACTATGCACTACTACAATCATCTTTCTTCTCTGACATGCTTGATAAATGAGGTAAAAGTAGATGTTAAACAACTCCAAAATGCAAGTGAAGCAACTGGAGAGGTGGTAACAGCATTTAAAATTAAAACAACATCAGCAAGAGATAAGCAATTATACGCTAACTATCTATACTCAAGAAACTGCAGGACTGGTGAATGAAAATAGAACTTAACAAAGAGGATACAGAAAATCATTTCAAGAGAACCAATCTCAGTATCATTGAGCTACCAGAAGGGCAAGATCCAGTAGCCTTCATAAAATATGAACTGGCAAAATTATTTCAAAGCTGCTCCTCTCCACAAGGGGAAACAACCCATTTTATTAACTCAAAAGGCCACACAAAACTGTCTAGACATTCCATACTCTGCTTTCTTAACTATGTTGAGAGAGAAAAAACCCTGTGCTGAGAAAAACTGTAGAGCTTTTGGCCAAGTATTCAGATGTTTAACAAACTACAGCACAACTTTGTTCTCCAAGATAAAAACCTTTATTCCAGCCCTGACAAAGTATAAGGACCAGGGCTATACAGTACAGTCAAAATTGCCAGCAGTGTTGGTAGTAAAGAAAGGATCTTTCACCACAACTTTCACTTTTCCTCTGAAGGAGAAGAGCTCTTAGAAAAATAAATCTCCAGGTTAACTATCCATTCTCCCCCCACAACAACCACCACCAGAGATACAAAAAAATAAACACTAGGTTTCCCCTCTTCAGTCTAGTAATTTACCAGAGAAGGAGAAATTAAAATGTGGGGCAGATACAACTGGTACAACGTGGAAAATAAACAGACCACTGGATGCACTGTAGCATTTGGATTTCCAAGGAAGCTGTTCTAAGGGATTCTTACCCCTTGCTGAGCTCTCAGAGGAAGAGAGGGACAAAATACTAAAAACTGACCACAGGCAGCACCACATTTCCAAGAAACAGAATTTAATCCACAGAGACAGCAATGTAAGTGCTTTCATTTTGCTTCCGTGAGCAAGACTTCTTCAGACAAACAAAACTTGTGCAAAGTGCAGCCATTTAAAATGTCACATGTTAACATCAATTAACTTCTAAAAGGAGAAGCTATGAATATTTAAAATCATTTAAATATAAACTGAATACAGTTCATACTAAATAAATAAATATGTGCAATGCTGACCAAATGTAGACATGCATATTAAGGATGACTTACCCCGGGATTCATGAAGCTTGCACCAGGCGCAGGCATAGCATAGGCGGAATAATGCCAAATATGGCCGTCGAGCGATTTAGGTACGATCCAATACCATGTGCACTACCGGCGTACGCCAGAACTGCGCAGCCATCAGCATAGCTATGCTAATCACCCCATGTGCAGTGTCGCACCATGCAAATGAAGGCATATAGCGATTCATGAAGTGGTGCAGGTGTAGCGTAAGGCCACGGAAATGTAAACCAAAAAACACGGTTTACATTTTCCCAGACAGAACATCTGAGCTATGGAAGCGGACCAGACTCATGTATTACAAAGTTAATATATGCCAATGGCTAAATACACAGCTAATGGCATAAGAAAGGATGCACAACACCTAAAAAACAACTTTAATGTCATGTTCACAGTAATGCAAAGTACAACCGCAGGGCATGTGTGCGCAAACTGGAACATAAAGAAAAAATATAAAAATGTCATAAAATCACAATGTAATACAAATAAGGTGTACACCATAATACACAATGGTAGGCATGGAACATCACAACCAAGGTGCAAGGGTTGCTAAGGGCCTGCGACAGTGTTTGGTGTGGTAACTATGAATTAGTAGTCAATGCCATGCAAATGAGGCAGATAATACTGAATCGCAAATGTCCCGCCGGATGAAGATTGAACCATACGGCTCAGCGCTATAAGACCGAGGAGTGGCTCAGAGGAGATACATGACAGCAGCAGAGGGGACACTGGAGCAATGCAAATCTGGCCTGGCCATTGCTAAGCAAAGCTGCAGGACAGGGGTGGGGAGGGAGGTATAGAATCCTTTAGATGAGAGCACACATGGTGCCCAAAAGCGCATGTGTATGGGGATGAAAATGTGCCCGAAACCCAGTAAGCGGATGCACGCAGTGTGAACAATAGCACAAACAGGAAGGTCAGGGGAAGAAAAGAAGGAAATGCCGAAATAGGGTAATTGGCATACTAATGAGCAATCAACACCAATCAACTCACGGCAGCCAATCGACGGCAGCTGTCAAATCTGCTCGCAGAAACCTGAAAAACAGGATAGGGGAGGCATTGGAATGCAAAGAAAGGAGGGGAGGCATTGGATTGCAAAGATAGGAGATCTGTCATAGCAGAGCAAAGCAAACCGACAGTAGACTGACAATAGCACACATTACGCAAGATACGCCAGGTCTAGGAAAGTACAAATTAAAGAAGGCTGCTGTATGCATACCAGAAAATGGTAGGTGGAACATGCAGAAATGTAAAGGGAAGGTCAAGAAGTAATCCACGGCAGCCAAATGTAATTCAACACCGAAGGCACCACAATAGTAGTTCCAGTAGTAAAACACATAAGATATCCTGTAGCTATGATCGTACATACACACCCTATGACATCATCGGTGTTCACAGCACAATAGTATAAAGTGTGAAAGCACCCGGCACACACCTGTGAATTCCCAAACGCTGCACCATAGGTGCAAACACACAGGGAACTTTTAAAATGTACATGTTGGGAGCTGCCATAGCTGTGATTCATCAGCATGTGTTAGAGACTGACGGTGTTGTGGAGGATGATGCCGACAACCACCGCAGGCCCCGGAGGAGAAGAGTGTTCAGACCAAGGGTAACCTACCAGGGGCTACATGATCTGGAGATAGTAGAATGTTACAGGGTGGACAGGGACATCTTACAGCAAATAGTGGAGCTGTGCCGGCCACGCCTGAGAACCAGAAATAACAGAGGGGGAACCCATCTCAGTGGACACGAAGGTATGTGTAAGCATGTGAATACTAGCCACAGGTACCTTTCAAAGGCCAACTGGAGATATAATGGGGATCTCACAGGCATCAGCATCCAGGGTACTACACCAGTTCCTGGATGCCATGTTACCACATGCCAATGAGCATATATACTTCTCCCGAACTCAGGAGGAGTTGGCCAGCAATATATGTCACTTCCACCATGTGGCACACTACTCAGAGGTACTGGGTGCGATAGACTGCATGCACATACAAATCAAGTCACCACCCGGTGAGCATGGTAGGCACTACATAAACTGCAAGGGATTCCACTCCATCAACTGCCAGGTCGTGTGCAATGCCCAGGGCATAATCATGGACATGTGTGCTGGCAGCCCTGGAAGCTACCATGACTCCCATATCTGGCATGCCTCACAGCTGTATCAGGTATTTGTCAGGGGGACATCCCACATGGCCACCTTGTGGGGGATGCTGGCTATGCACTGGAGCCATGGATGATGACTCCCATCAGAAATGCACGCACAGCCATGCAAGAACGCCATAATGAGGCACATGCACAAACCAGAATCATCATAGAGCGTGTGTTTGGGATGCTGAAATCACGGTTCCGGTGCTTGGACACATCTGGTGGAGCCTTGCAGACTCTCCAGGCACGTGTGCCCACATCGTCATAGTATGTGCCATGCTACATAATATGATCCTGTGGAAACAGCTGCAGCAGGGACAAAATGGTGAAGGCCCTCATAGCCCACCGCATTTGCCAAGGCCATCACAGGCACAGAGGTATTCAGACCATGAACACACTGTGCCAGCCCCAGTAGGAAGATGGAGGCATGCCCAATATGCCTACGCCTTGGCAAAGAGGGAACGTATAGCACATACGCTGACAGTGTAGGCCCCTATGGACTGCCACACCTCTCCACCTGCACACACAGTAAAATGGATAGCACACAAGCACGACCACCTGTAAATTGTAATGTATAGGTGGCCCACTGTGTGAATCCTACATAGGCCACCCTCAAACATTGTACACACAACAGCTATTGGAACATGGAATGTCAACACCTGAACAGTACATGCGCCTATCAGCATATGTTGGTGTTGTGTGTATAGGTTCCCAGGTACATCGGTAGGTACATGGCCGATTGTCAGAGGCCATACATCAAACAGGGCAAACAGTGTCCGCTGTCGCCACAACATCGAGTAACCAACTGTCACGTAGAGGAGCAGAGGCAATCGTGGGAGCACATGTGTTTAAGCACTGTTCTGCAGACACTCAGCATGGAGTCCCTGCTGCGTTAATGAGGGGCTCCACATAATATAATCATGGATGTTGTATCAAGGCATGATATAATCATGGATGTTGTATCAAGGCATGGGGTGTACCCATGACAGGTATTCGTCACCCCAGCATGCTCCACCCACGGTCATTTGAAGGTGTAGCACAGTATCATCTGTGGCTCACTGTGATATACATACACAATGCCGGAGCACATACAGTAAACATCACATGGACATACCAATAACTGGACTCATCAATATGTAAACTAACTGAGTTACCCATGTGACTGCAGTATGGAGTAACAGCTGTAGTGTACTCCACGTACAAAATGACATAACACGTGTACAAATCCCAGATGGCCATATGTTAAATGCAGTGACTGTCGTGCATGTTCCCGGTCCCATGTCCTGCAAGGGATGTAACGTAATCCCGAAGGCACAAGTAATGCATATCAGATGCAGGTCATTAGATCATATGTTTAGCACACGTTACCGGGAATATGCATTGCCCACTGCTGGTAAGCGACGTTTAAATATGACTATATGGATATGCGCAAAACAGGGATAAGCTACTCCGAATATCGTGCAGATCACGGTGAATGATGTCCAGAACAGGTGAAACCAGCATTATTTACCCCTGTACTAATAGCGCCTGCTCTGAATGGTAAAACGACCACTGCCAGGTGTAGAACACGCAATCATGTATAGAATCACCTAACACTATTTCTAGGCAAGATGTACCTATGGTAGGGTTGCCACCTCTTCAAATTACTAATGTGGGACATACGTCAGATGTCTGCAGGCCGACACATACACCCGGCCAGTATGGAAAGCAGAACTGCACTGTTTTGCCTAGATAAAAGCTCATTCTTGTAATGTTTGCTTACTTATTCTGTTTGTTGGTTCAGATACAGAATAACTGTTTTATGCAATTATTACATAAACTATAGGAAATAAGTATGTTCTAAAATCACAGGACATTTGCCATGTTTACAAATATTTTGCAGGACACAACTGCCCAAAGAGAGACTGTCTCTCGCAGAGTGGGACAGTTGGCAACCCTAATCTATGGCAGGTGTGTAATGTGACAAGTACAGACACAAACGTGCGGAGTCCAGGAAACAGTATACACCAACAAGTACACAATGAAAGGTGTAGCTTGCCTGTCACTTTCCCCATCAGATATATATATATATATATATATATATATATGTACACATATATACATATATATATATATAATACAGATAGAAAGGGCGATAGAGTGATATATGTTGATATATACGGATTCAGCGATATCTGCAAATATATATAGATAGGTCAACAACATTCATAATACCTTGGAGGTACAAATACTTAGGATACTGCCAACTATGGAATGTGTAATATACTGACATGCGTAACCACGAGGCTGAAAGACCGAAAGAGAACAGTACAACCGCGAGTAATAGTATGATGATATGAATGGATAATTCGTTACCACTGCCGGTGTTGCGGTCCACGTAGGTACTGTGTTCAGCTGTGTGTGTGAGTGCCGTAGTCTGTGTATGTGTGTGTTGAGGGTGCCGTGTGCATCCCCGTGTGACTGTAATGTGTGTGTGTGTGTTCGCATCATGTGTCTGCTAGTGCCAACTCGGAGGTAGATGATTACTGTAGGTGTGGGTATAGCTAGCCGTAGGCATACGGTAACCACCTGTCCCACATTAGGAGGGACAGCCCCTCCCTGGGCAGGTGTGTCCTGACATAAAACATTACAAAGGGCAAATGTCCGAGATCGTAGGACATTAATATGTCCCATACATACTGTAATAGTTGCATTAAATAGTTATGCCTGTATGTAAAAACGTGAATGTTACATGCAATATGATAAGTAGCCAAAGTCCAACAACAATAGGTATGTATTGAGGATAAAAGTATGTGATATCCTGTGTACTGACTGTGGCTATGTGTTGGCCTGTAAACACCGTTGTGTGTCCCGGAAGTGCCCAACAATGGCCATATGAAAAGGTGTCAACCCATGGCAAAGAGGTTCTGTTACCAACACAACCGCAATGACTGCAAAAATCTGGGACAGAAATACACGGGCTAGCTGTCATGTAGACATATCCCTTTACATATCGCTGCAATTCCGGAGGTGTGGAAGTATCAACCTCACCTGCATACTATATAGAAACCAATTAACAATGGCCCAATGTACAATCCCGTAACATAAGTCTACTAACTGATAGCTCTTTAATAAGGGACGGAGCCCACACACATATATATGGAATATGTAGAAATGCAAGCCCCACAAACCTGTATATGGTACGTACACCCACCAACATCTCCCACACTAGAAACTATAGCAATACAGACTGTAATAACAGCACAAACATCCAGTCAGTCAATTACAACTGCAGAACTGTCGACATACCTTGTGAGAGACACAATTAAAGGTGCCATGCAAAATTGCAGCCATTGTATAATGGAACAAATGGCAATGTTACAGGTTTTGTTTGCAATAGTCCGTTAACAGACGTTGGGATGACAGGTACACCCACATGTTGAACCACATACTCTAGCTGTCACACACAATCCACGGGGGACATGAATCCAAAGTATACTTGTCTCTATGCATAGCAGTTGCAATTACACATAACAAAACGCAATACAGGCTGTCTCCCCGAAGGTAGGGCAAATGGCCAATGCCCAAGTGGAGAAGTCAATTATACCCCACTGTTGCCACGTAATTGGCGAGTGTAGTAGCTGCAAAGCTGATATGCAAGTAACTAGTCACTCAGAATCACCAATAGGCGGCAGGAAAACACGTTACAGGTATCGACGTATATTAGGAAGACTTGCCAGACATTCAAACTGTATGCTCATACAAAATACCCATGTAAGCAGTGTGAGAGAGATAGAGACGAAAGTACGTAACGATAACAAGGTATGTAGAACACTCGGTATGTAAGTATATGTATAGCATGTTTTGTATTAAATATTTACTGTATGTATAGCTCGTTTTGCATTAATTAAAAGTGTCTGCAATGCATAACGTGGGAAAATGTATTAATGTAGTGATGTCTTGCTGAGCATGCTGAGCATACTTAAGCTTGTAGAAACTGTGCATCCAGCTGTGGGCCACAAGGTACACATCACAGACACCACAAGGGATGCTACATGAGGTCTTTAAATAGAACAATTACATACAACCCGCCGTCAGTGGTAGGGTATGTCCAACAAGTACATGCCATAGCCGGGGATAGTATATGTTGATATACTGTCACAGTAGGCATGTGTATGGGCATATAACAACAATGACATGTCTAAGGTGGTCCCACTGTGCAAGTATGCTTTGCATTATGGGATACTATGTAAAATATGTGTAATGTATAGTATTGTAGTTAGATATGTCAGATATTCTACACAGCATAACAGGCCTATCATGCATACCACAGGTATTGTCTATTGGCATGTACAATAACAGGATACATATGACTTGTAGGCATGGGACATTGTAATAGCATGATAGCTAATCTAAATGGAAGGGCTACCAAGTAACCATGCACAAAGGACATGTAATAGCTTCACAGGTTCATAGTGGGGTACTATGCAGTCTGGCAAGTCTATGTATAAGCACAACCACAGTGTTCACACCAGTGACACCTCTCTAGGGTAGTGTCCTGTGATCATCAGAGCCATGTGTTACCTGCACCTCTGCACAGTACAGCCACTGCAGTGATCCCTGGCATACATGTGTGCCCAAACACCAAGGGAGGTATCACATGAACAGTGCTACTGAGTGTCCTTGCGTGATGTACATAGGAGTCATGTTCCAAAGCATGGTGAGTGTCCGGTTTGGGAATGTAACCCTCAAGCACATCCCACTCATTGTTGCGTGTGTGCACATATCCATGAGCATGTTGCTCACAGTGGCATCTGCGTATGTCGCGTATGTGGAGTATATCCATTAATATTGTTGTGAACATGGGCCCTGTCTGTTCAGCAGAGGTCACCCCTGAGTATGCAGTATGCAAATGTGTACAGATGTGGTGTCCGTAGTTCAGCCGCATACCTTAGCTGTCAGACCTCAATAAACGTCATGGCGTGTTAATGTTGTGGTATGTAAAGCTGTAGCTGTTGTGTAAGGTACACCCTAAATGGGGTGGTGTACCCTTGAATTTGTGTAGAAGTCTTGAGTTCAGAGGTACAATGGGTGCCTATGTAGCAGCTACACACCCAGTACAGATAAGTGTGGCCATGTAGAAGGATATCCACACCACAGTGGCAATACGGTAATCACAGGAGAGGGTGTGACATACATGTGTACTACAAACATGTACACTGTGACACATATGTAGGGGACTTCCACCTATGTGATAGTGGGTGAATGGTGTAATGCAAAGGTGATGTCCATGGACCTTGTGTCATGCAGCTTGAGGCCATGATATTCCGTATGGATGTAGTCAGTATCAGCTGGTGGATCAATCATGGTGCTTTGTATGCAGGGGTTTGTAAAGCTAGGCAGGGAAAGTCCCTCTGTGCTAGCCTGTACCTCAGGGAAGCATATACTGAACATGAGGGGCCCTATGACTGAGGACTGTGGTATGCCAAATGTAACTGAAATGCAGTAGGTACTATGGTATGCTACCCTCATTGTGCGTCCTGTCCATGAGCCATGTTGCATAATATCCTGAGACATAGGGTATAATGTGCAGGTGGATGTGTATGTTGTCAATACCAGAATGGAGAACGGTGTTGAGAGGCAATGAGAGGACAATGTAGGATGTGTGAACTCCCGTACCATCATCAACTACTCTGGTAACTGTATGAAAGGAGTCCACCAGGTGTAGGTGCCATGCTCTGGCCCTAACAAGTCCAACCTGGGTGGCATCAAAGAACCGGAGCCCAACAATGTCTCTGTGAATGACGTCCTTGATGATGTGCCCCATAGCCATGCAGAACAGTCCAGTCAGGTGTGTAGGACTATAGTCCCACTTGTGCATTGTGGTGCCACCTGTGTGGAGTGTGAAGAATGTTGCTGTGTGCCATTCAGGGGCCACAATGTCTGATACAAGGCTATTACTGAATATGGTGGCCTAGTGGGGAGACATGTTGTTCAGAGGTTTGTGGACATCACGGCCTGGGACTTTGGAAGGTGACATGGGGCCAGTGTCCCAGGACATATAGAGTGCAGGTTAGTACTGTGTAGGTGTGACCGCAGGGACACCACAATGTTCCTGCATGGATTGTGGCCCTGTAGTGAGTGAGAGGGTGTAATGTTAGCATTGAATCCATCCACCAGCATGTTGCCAACATCACCTGGGTCTGTAATGTACCTGAGTGACTGTTGTATGTGAGAGCAGATGTGGGTATTGCCAGTGACTACTGACATACCACCATAATGCCTTGTGGTACACCCCGGAATGTGTCACAGTAATGTTTACGTAGCTGGTCATGGAGTATGTGATGAGGGATCCTGTGGCCCTACCGAGGCTGACCAGTGAGCTACCCCACCCATGGGATTGTACACCACTGTGCAACAGCCTCCACCTGTTGTTGTACATTATGTCCATGGAACTTGACCACCAGAGTGGTGCCTGTTATCTGGTGTGTACCATCATGGCTCTGTGTGGCATAGCATGATCCATGCAGTCATGTACGTGCTACTGATGTGCACTGGGGTGTGTTGCGGCATTTGTATGTGCAATGTCCATCTGCACGGGTGTCATGACATTAACAACTGCTGTCATAAGACGTCTGTAGTAGGTGTTGTAGTGCTCATGTACTGTGTATGCCGTGAAGGGTGTGGTGCCAGAATGTGGCTAACAAGGTTGATTAGCATATGTTCAGAATCCACCAATGAGGGGATGACCACAGGTGTGGAACACCAGTCACATGCTGGTAGTGTTCATGTCAAGGTTAATGTTGGTCTTGGAGGTGGTGTGTATGGGTTTATCCAGCCGAGTGGAGGTTATGACTCATGGATGTGTCAGTACATGAGTGGCTATCCCAGTTAAGTGTGGGTTAGTGTCAGTCACACATCAGTAGTAGCTGTCTGAGCCCTACTGTCCAGTACACCAACAAATGAGGTCTGGTAACCGTGGGGTATGTAGTGGAATCTGTAGCTTGTTACAATGTGTATAGTGGTTCCAGACAGTTAGTTGCATGTGGAGCACCTCTGATGCATTGTGCTAAGTAACTAGCCAGGATGTGTGTACAACATAGTGGGATGTGGGAACACCTCAGCTGTGGGTGTGCCA
Organism: Protopterus annectens; assembly: GCF_019279795.1. NCBI lineage: Eukaryota > Metazoa > Chordata > Ceratodontiformes > Protopteridae > Protopterus > Protopterus annectens. Next base: position 551,490,929 of record NC_056738.1, on the reverse strand, counting down.
GTCAAGGTATGTGCCTGAAAGGTATGGCCTGTCTATGTAATGTAAAAATCTTTTTGAACGTATTCACATTCATACTAACTTCTGTTATTTATGCTGTTTGTCAATCAGCAAATGTTTAAAATTTTGTAACCAATCAGCATGGCTTTATCTGTTTAAATACAGCATTTTTGATTTGGCTCCTTGCTGTACACTGATGAAGGCTAGGTTTCTAACCATTGCCGAAACCGGTTTGTTTTTGGATGCCATTATGCTGTTTGGGTAGTTTTTATTAAACTACTCTTTTTCTTACTCAGTCTACTTGCTGCTGGCTCATTTTTGTTTCTTGTAGCTATTTACGGAGAGCCGTGCAGTTCCTTACGTGCAGGGGATCATTTTGTTTGCTACACTTCCTTCCTGCTCCTGCTGGGGGAAAACATGGTGGACTGTGTTATCGTATCTGTGACCATGCGTTTGGTTCATGTTTTTGGACTTGTTTCTGTATTACTTTTGGGCCGTTTTATATTCCATCTCTGAAGGTGCCTTTGTGCTTCCTGCTCTGCACGCAACACTGTCACATAATATCGGAAGAATATTGGACATTCTTTATTCATAACAATTGCAGCACGAGGGATATCATCTCCGGAAATGTTTGTGTATACCATAGGGTGAGTGGTTCACTTACATACAGATTGGGTGAATCGCGATCTCGTTTGGGGTTTTCTGAAGTATATATTTCATATGATATGAAACCAAGGGAACCTTTAAATATTTTTCCAATTACCAACGGCTGTATGTGCGTGGCCTTATTTGCAACATGGCGATCTAGAATTTAAGCTGTGGATGTTACATGTGAGTAGCGTTTGAATATTGGATTCACTACGATTGGGGAACTTTATTAAAAATCTACAATAACTGATATATTCCACTTTAAAAAGACAGCAGACATATTTTCCATTTTCTTTTGGCTTGCCCTCAGTAGATGCTATCGGAACAGTGTTTAAATAATCCCTTTCCTATATCTGGGGATTTTGATTTAACTGTTGGAGCTATCGGGTCTATTTTTTACTTTCGATGCAACCGATGTGACCTACTGATTTGTGGAACTTTATGCAAATAGTTTATATATACTCTTCTGGAAGGCGGAATTTATATTTTCCAATTTGGGGCTGTTTTTCAGCGTATACATTATCGCAACATTGGCCGACAACTTTTTTACTTCCAGGGGTTGTGAGTTATCGTGACCATTTTTTCATGGTGCAACTTTATATCAACATTGGACTTTTGTTAGGGTTATGATTTGGATTTTTTGTATAATTTCTCACGGCTTATACAGGCTTGGCGCCATTTGCACTTTGTTGCAATGAGGATTGGACTACATTTTATTTTTATTTGAGAGATAACATTTGTTAATGTCTAAAAGGGACATAATTTTATTGTTTCTATAATATAGGTGGACAATCTTTCCAGTTTCTATTTGGAGTTATTCTATTGGACTCTATACCTTGTTCCACTTCTATTATGTTTATTATAACAACTATTTCCCCTTGTTTATATTTATATTGTTATTTACTTTAGAAAATTGTATAACTATTGATCTATATATACAATTATTGTTAACATTCATGATTTATATTTTGTATTTTGTATTTTGTTGTTCATTTTTCATGCTCTTGATTGTGGGGGCATATGTACATGCTGTGCAACATTATCCTATTGTCTTTTCACCTTTGATAGGATATATATCTTTTGTGCAAGTTTAATATGCTATCTAAGGGTCAGTAATAGCAAATTTTGAAATAATTTAGTTGATTTATGACCATTCTTTTGGATAGTATACTATAGATACTGAAGATTTATAAAGCTTTTTAATTTCACAGTTAGGAATTCAGTTTATATGACCTCATATAATAATATTATTATCTTGGAGCTTCTATGATTGACTTAACATCAGTATAAGCTAACTATCTTTTTAGTTTGGCACACTGAGTCAGTATTTTTCTATGACTTGCCTTACATAATTTGAACAACAACAGTGTCTTTTGGTGAATAGTTATGTATGGCTTATGTATAGGTTTTGCAATACCATCTTATTGATTTTTCATTCTTGATAAGATTTATCTTGAGCTAGTCTAATATACTACTTAAGGGTCAATACCAACAAATTTTGTAACAATTAAGTTGATTTATGACCATCTTACCTTCAGTATATAACAGACATTGAAGATTTATGCTGTTTTTGATCTTCATAGTATGGAACTTAGTTTATATGACTTTATATAACAACATTATTATTCTGGAGCCCATATGACTGATTCAATTCCAATACAAGCCAAACATTTTATTTCAGTTTGGCATACCTAGTCAGTATCTGTCCATGACCTGTTTTACACAGTTTGTATAATATCAGTGCATTTTGGTATATAACAATATTCCAACACATTTTTCACTCCATTGATTCAATGTACATTACTGGGACTATCCTCTTTTAATTTTAATAAATAATTGATATTTGTATGCCAAGCAATAGACCTTTGACTATCTTCATACATTATTATATAAGTACCACTATTGACCTGTATCAGACGTGGCTATAACGAACTAATTTTCAGTTCTATTGTGTATTGCCATTATTGTCTGACTATTGTTTGATCATTTGATCTTCATATACAGGCTGTGGTTCTATTGAGGAACAATTTGGGTCATACTATGGATCTCCAAAAGCTTCTTTTGGATTTATCATCAGATAAAGATGATATTGCAGCATTTGGCATTGGGGATGATACCACTGCCTCAGGGAATATGATTTCTTTAAAACCTGAACAAAAATGTGAACAACAATTTGCCTCATTAAATAAAAATATGAAAGCACTGAGATCTAGTGTTTGGCATCACAAATTATTAAAAGCCTATTTGGTTAAGGGCATTTGCCCTAGGGGTCTCAGAGTGAAAATACAGCCCTTGGTGGCTAGTCCTGATGATAATTTACTTGCAGAATGGAACTCTATTCAACAGGAATGCTCGATGAAGTTTGTTAAAGCTTTATCTGATCATTACACTAGAATCATTGAGAGTGAAACCACTTTAGTTTTGAATTCTATTGAGGAATGCAATCATTATCAAAATGAAACTTTTTTTCTTGCTTTATTAACAAAATTGAGTACTGAACTGTTAAGTTTTGATACCATTTTGAAAGAAAGAAAACTTAAAAAGTTTTCTCGTGATCTTTCAGATTATGATAAGGGACAACCGTTTAAGAATGTTAGGCATGTCCGATTCCAAGAAGGACATAATGTTAATAAGCAAGTTTCTAAATCCAAAAGGAAACGTCCACGCTCCATATTAAAAGGGCACAGCAACAATATTGAGTCCACTGACTTAGAAACCTCGTCTGGCACAGATACTGACACACAGTCTATCATGGATTCCCCCACCCCCAAACGTAAAAACTATGTATCCCCTTTAGGGAACACAGGGGGAGGAGGAGGAGGGGGGGGTAGGAGGCACAGAAAAAGTCACCAGTCTACAAAATTTGTTGGAGATACTGACCAAAAAGTAAATAATGTATGTAATATATCCAGTACCACATTAACAGATGAACAGATATCTTTACTAAATAAAGGTCTATCCTTTATCCCTGGCTTTTTTGTTCCAGAAGACTCATTCACTAATGATTTATTTTCATTTTGTAGACTTATCAATTTAAAATTGTTTTTTCAGGAACAAGGTGACACTGAATATTCACAAATGGAAGGTTTCAAATATCATACTTCTAAATTTACCCCTCCTATGCATCCAGCTGTTAATCTCTTTTTGCGAAGTGTACTTAGTGAGTTACATTTTAAGCATAACTATGAGAGACCTATGTCCAATAACATCACTGATGGTGAAAAATCTTGTCTAGAGGAACTTGTACGTAATAAAGATTTGGTAATTATCAACGCAGACAAAGGAGGGGCAGTGGTAGTGTTAGATTGGTGTGACTATGATATTGAAGCACATAAACAACTTAATGATGCTAAATATTATACAAAAATGCCACTGGACCCCACCTTAGTTTTCAAAAAGGATATTGATGACTTTTTGAACTCTGCTGTTGATAATGGTATTATTGATAAGAAAACACTTTATCATTTAACTATTACTGATCCTACTAGACAACATATTTATTTTCTACCAAAAATACATAAGGATTTTTCACATCCACCTGGAAGGCCCATTGTGTCAGGTATGGGGTCAATTACTGAACCTCTTTCTGAATTTCTAACTATGCATTTAAAGCCGTTGTTATCATATGTAAGATCACGAATACAGGATACTACTCAATTTTTGAGTATCATAAATGATATGCAGTTGGATTCAGATTGGTTACTCTGTACCCTGGACGTAAGTTCACTCTATACCAATATTCCACATTGGGGTGGACTTGATGCTATTGAATTTTGGCTCAATGAATCTAAATTATACCAACCTGGGTTCAATACTCTCTTGTTGGACTTGACTGAGCATGTTTTGACTAAAAATGTTTTTTTCTACAACCAGGAATGTTACCTACAGACCAGAGGTACAGCTATGGGGGCATCTTTTGCCCCCATATATGCTGATCTGTTTATGGCATATATTGAACAAATTATGATCTATGACGACACTCATAATTTGTTTTTGCCAGAAATTGATATCTGGCGTAGATATTTGGATGATTGCTGGATGGTGTGGAGATCGGATGTTCTATATCTTCAGGAATTTATGGAATACCTGAATGATAATATATGGGGAATACAATTTACAATTACCTATGACCGAGAATCCATTACATTTTTGGATGTTTTAGTAACTAGAAACAATGATAACACCTTAACAACTGAAACCCATAGGAAATTCCCCCAATACAATACGATTCTCCACGCATCCAGCTTTCATCCAAAACATATTGCAAAGAACATCCCTAAATCACAATTTATTAGGATTAGGCGTAACTGTTCTGATAATAACACTTTTGTCAATCATGCTCAGGACTTACATAACAGATTCATTGAGCGGGGCTACAGTTCAGGATATGTGACCATGGCTCAGAATTATGCATCTGGTCTACATAGACCTAATTTATTAACATATAAAAAGAAACACATAAAGTCCAATAAACTTAGACTCACTACAACATTTGGCAGAAATACCAATAATTTTATTAAGACTATTAGGGACAACTGGAACATACTGGAGGCTGATGCCAGAATCAAAAACATTATCCCTAACAAATGCCTTTTTTCTTTTCGTAAAGGCAAGAATTTGGCTGGTCACTTTAATCACTACAAACATCACTATGAGTCCATTTTACCACAGGTGTATCAAACCACCATTTTGGGAGATAAGCTTATTGGTTCCTTTCCATGTGGCCACTGTGTCAACTGTAAGCATATGTTGAAAACTAAGGAGTTCACCAGTAGGAATACCAATACAGTTTTTGACATTAGATTTTTTGCTAACTGTAACACAGATTGGGCCGTTTATTTGGCAAGTTGTACCTGCCACTCATTTTATGTTGGGCAGACGTCAAGACCAGTTAAATTACATATCTCTGAGCATCTCAGTGATATTAGATGCCATAAGATGACCAACGCATTATACAAACACACTCTCACCCATAGTACTGCAAAATTTCACTTTTCCATTATTGACAAAATTATTGGTGACAGAACCACTAAGAGTGGTTGGCATAATAAACTCAACCTTAAAGAAAAGAAATGGATAACGAAATTAGGTGCACTATTTAATCCTGGATTAAATGATTGTTTATAAACAAAAATTTGAACACATGATACATGTTTGTTGAATAATTGGTGTTTTAATATTCAGAATACATACATATGTTCATCTTAATATTACAGTATGTCTTCTGATTTGTAATGCACTTTGCATATATGCATATCTGATATATTTTTGTTCAATATTGGATTATGTACAATTGGTGCTTTAATATTCGGAATACACATCTATGTATATCTTATAAAATATATATAGATAGAAACAGCCAATCTTAATATTGTTGCATGTATTCAAGTCCTTATAAATGTAAAAATTTTTTTGAATGTATTCACATTCATACTAACTTCTGTTATTTATGCTGTTTGTCAATCAGCAAATGTTTAAAATTTTGTAACCAATCAGCATGGCTTTATCTGTTTAAATACAGCATTTTTGATTTGGCTCCTTGCTGTACACTGAAGAAGGCTAGGTTTTTAACCATTGCCGAAACCGGTTTGTTTTTGGATGCCATTATGCTGTTTGGGTAGTTTTTATTAAACTACTCTTTATCTTACTCAGTCTACTTGCTGCTGGCTCATTTTTGTTTCTTCTGTCTATAACCTGTCATTGCAGGTGTGCTCTGCAGAGCCGAGAGGCAGGTCCCCGTCACTGCAGAGATATTGGAGTGGTGTATTCTAAGGTGTGCCTTGCCTGCGTGCATCACAGAGGAAGATGCAAGCATTGTGTCACATGACCCCATGTCTTGCTTGCCAGTTCCCGTTCTGCCGGTGACTGTTATTGGAAACTGTGCAAGACAGGCAGTATAGAAGCAGCAAGAGCCTTACATGTGAGCTGTACTCCCAGGGCTGACAGGTGCAGGTCATCTGTGCCAAAGCATTGTGTTTGACCAGGTCAGTCAAAGCGGACAGATACCAGATGCCTGTGGAATGACAGCAGAAGCATAGGCAACTGTTGAAGTGACAAAGTCAGTCATTGTACAGTGGTATCGGGTCTGGATGAATGCATAATGCTCCCCAGGGCTTGGCCCACACCTTCAGGGCTACAAGGCTGGCGAGCTATTGCATGTCCCTGCACATGTAGTCTGTGAAGTGGCATCTCAGGGCAGTCACACTAACATGGAGAATGACAAGTCACAGCGTACCTGGTGAGGTGTGGCATGGGTGCATAGGTTATATTGCAGAACCAGTTACCCGACAGCAAGATGTAAGCGACTATCGCCTTGTGTAGCCTGCTGTGTGGAACTGCAGTGTGACCGCCTACAGAGTCACCTATGACTGCTGTGTTGTGTATGTTATAACACACTACTGGCTGTATGTGATGGGCACACATGAGTCTGTGGGCTATGAGTTGGTGATGTTGTGTTCCATATGGGGGCTTCCACTGGTGCCTACACAGAGTATGGAGAGGTACTGCACATGTTGTCCTTGTATGTGTGCCCTGTGGTGGACATCATGTGAGACTATGTGATGAGTGGGGTGTGTTGCGAATGTTACACATCCCACATGACTGTCAGGTGCAGTCAGGGTTGGTGACAGCATTACCCCCAGCAGGGCTGCATAAGTGCATCCCCCACAGGCTGTAGTGTCATATGTCGGGAGGTGAGCATTGAATGTGTACATGAGACAATTGCTCTATTGCCACGTGTATGACATATCCATCTTATAGACAGGCAATAGCACTGGTATGTGACAGTTGGACATGCCTGTATATACAACCATGTCTCACAGGATATGTGAGTTACGTGTGTACAACAGTTGTTGTACCATAAGCAAGCTGGAAATCTTAGCACAGCCAGTGTACCTGTGGGAAATGGTGTGGAATGGGTGCTATATTAATCAGTAGCTCATGACATGCTCACAAGTTCTGTACAAGTGCCTGGCATGACCATAAAATACAGATAGGGTGTTGGATAATATCATCCCACAAGTGGTGATGACAGTCATAATGTGTAGCACCACACTATAACCCTGCTGAGTATAGTGTGCATGTCCATGAACCATTATCACTGTAGATGTTAGCAGTACAGATGTACAAGACAGTACGGATGTTTGATTACAAATACCTTTGTATGTCACAGGAGTGTTCTACCAGTGGCCTGTTGACAGACTCACAACTACAAATGGTGCCAGAGTGACATGTGCATATCACACCAGTGCCAGCTACAGTAGAACAGGGTTAATGTGTTGTACTCCACCCTCATTGTAGCCCATACCACACAGACAAATGTTAGGCATCTGTGTATGTAAGGATGTGAATAGCCATGACCTATGAGGAATAGCTGTGTCAGTGTTGTGAACAACATATGGAATGGGCTGTGTGAGTGAGGTGTGTGACATATGTGCACATTCTGATGGATGATATCAGCATTGTCACCGCTAGGTGAATAACCCTGTACCCATTAACTACCACCTAGGCTGTGGTCATCATTATGGACACTGTGTAAGGGATGGTGCTGTGCAGTACACCTCCCTGACTTGGTGACGTCTCCAGGCCCCTTAGGTAGTCATACGAGGTACCCATGTTATGACAGGGTGCCATCCATGAGCACGGAGATCATTGGACAGGCATATACAGCACTGAGGTGACCAATATTGGATCACATATCACCTTTAAGGGGTAATGGCCATGCGTGTATGGGTGATACCAGCCTTCACAATCCTCACCTCCACTATGCAGCATGCTGTCTACCTTGCATAAAGACATTTGCTACACCATGATGATGGACATGCTACAATACCCCAGGGATTACTTCAGTGTCACTGCTTGACAGAGGCACAGCAAAATGATAGGCATAGTTTTTATTCAAACTAAAGGGGTGGCGAAAGCCACATAACTATGGGCTAGGCTTATAAATGCCCTTGGGCAGATAGCCTAGTATGAACCTATGAACCTATGAACCTATGTCCATATCCTGATCTGTAAGATATATGTCATGGACATCCACCGTCCGAATAATAGGATCACCACATGCTGGACAGATCCCTGTGCCATACATGTGACATACTCCTGCAAAACCATGCAACCCTGTCCATCAAAGCTGCCCATGTCATCCCAGTCATACATGGTGTGATGGCCGCATGGTAGATGTAGTATCAACTGTCTGGATCAGTAATGTGGCACTGATGCACCTCGCGGTGACATAATGGCTGTCTGTTACAGCTAGGAAACCTTGTCCATACATGCTATGGTTCATAAGCATCCCTGCGAATGACGTCCGACTAACCATTGCCCCATGTCTATCACATGTGCAACACAGGCGATCCGTGGCAGGATGTTGAACAGCTGTACAGTGCTGTGTAGATGTATATGGCAAAACATATGCATGTACAGGTTTCCATGCGTATTTGTGCATTCTCACTGCTCAAGTCCATTAAGGCTGTGTCTGTGTTGATATGTGACATATACACAGCATCAAGGTCAACAGCATTACCGTGGACACATCCAGGCATGTGCAGATAGGCAAGAACACCAGTGCAGGCAAATAGACATGACCACAGCAAGACAGCATTCACATGGAGTATGAACACTGTAATGAGGTGACACACATATATGGTGATGATATCCAATGCACAACAGGTGTTACATGTGTGTGACACAAACACGTCAGTCATGTCCGTGTCGTGATGATTTGCAAAGATAACTGTGCAGATGTACTAGATGTCATAGAAATGTATGTGCAGCAGTATCTCTGTACATCTCTGAAACTGTGACCTGTCATCATCATTATGTCTTACAGATAATGCCTCATACATGCCTTCCAGCGTACAGCCGCCAGGAGGATGATGTCCTCATCCTGTACCTCCATGAGAACTACGAGGTGTTGTTCAGCCATGTGCCACAGCATGCCCAGCAGCGGGACAACCTGTGGCAGGATCTTCGCAGGAGGGTGAACAATGTGGGTGGCCATAACTGCACCTACCAGCAGGTGCGCAGACACTGCACGGACTTGATACGACATGCAAAATAGCGTGCCACTGCAATTGCCAGGGAACAAGGTGGAACAGGCGGTGGGCCACCAACCCAGCCCCCACTCACACACACCGAGGAGCTACTGGCCAGTGTGGGGACACCCTCAGAACAGCATCTAGAAACTCTAGCTGCCATCGTGGAGGTGGGTGTCTCCCAACCAATGAGCCTGGAGTTGCCTGGTAAGTCAGTACTGCACATATGGCTATTGTATCCCATTTAGTTGCATGTGTCACTGTACATTATGTAAATTAACAACATATGCAAGGTATGTGGACACACAAGCTGCATACTACAGTATGCTACCCTGTGTATGCACACATGTGCATACTATATGCTATTATACAGGTGAATGTGTTAACATGCACAGTGCACCCTGTGGCTGTCATACAGTCATGGATAATGTTCATACTGATGTGTCACCCCTATACAGGTACCTCTGGCATGCCGCACAGACATGAGTCCATTACAGGTAAGACTGTCATCAGTATCAGGCATGTTAAAGCATAGATCTATTTGCTATGTGGCCAGTTAACACTTGCACACTTGATGTTCATTCCAGTCATGATATACAGGTCGCAGCACCCATCATTCACACAGGCCACCCATGTGCAATATATACAAACAAAATGATACACCAACTTGAAACCACAGTATTTGTCATTGCTACATGTGTGGTCAGCTGTGCATACAACGGTGGAGGTGTTCTACAATGGAGGCATATGTAGTATGCATTGGAACAACATGTGTGGTACACAAACAGTACCACACAGTGAGCTGTGATATAGGCAGCCCACAGGTGTCACCATTCTGTTGTATGCCCCTGCATTGGGTGCACACATTGTGATGTGCCATCTGACATATCCCAGACATGTAGTGTTCTGGCTGCAATATTGTCACACTATCCCATGACCCATACCCCACATACCAAACATACAACCCGTTGTCTGCATAGCCCTGTGGATGGTGACATATCTGACATCTATGAGTGTATGTCATATGGGACAACACAGACATGTGAGATAGATGGCCATCACACACATTTGGCCAACACATGTGCACACATGGCCATGGGGGATGGCCAGAGACATGTAGCCACACAGTAGATGTGATGTGTATACACCCTGTTGCACATTGTCCACACATGGTCCACTTATAGCCTTAGTTGACTGATTATACAGTTGATGTGGTACACTGGACATCCTAACAGCCTGTGCACAGCTAGTGGAGGTGTCACTGAAGTCTACCATAGAAGATCAGTTGCACATCATGACTGTGTCATAGCATGACAGTAGTCACATGTACAGCTTCCACAGACATTGACACCACATCAGGCCACAGATACTGTACATTTCCCTTGCTGCTGTAGGACATCACCGTTAACTGTGCACCTCATGTGTGTGTGGTACATCAATGTCATGTGGAAAATGGTGAATTGACATGTCTGCTATGTGTGGACATGGTTGCCAGGCAGCTAAGACCCTGTAGTTGTTGTGCAGGGGTGTCAGCTGTAGGCCTCCAGTGACCTGTCACTTGACACAGCATGGTTTGGTGTGTATACACCTCAGCATCGTGGGTCACAATCCACAGTTATGTCATGGGTATGCATGCAGTTATGGCTATGCAATGTGTACATATTATGCATTGTACAGCAATATAGATGCCTCAAGATGCCATGCAATGGCACAGTGTCTGTACTTCACACTGTATAGCAATGTAGACGGCTCACACTACCCTTCCATGCTCATGCACATTTACTAAACATGCATTCTATCTGTAGGGCATACAGACAACACCACAATGTGATGCCCATTATGATGCTGTACATGTGTCAGGACATCATTGTGTCAGAAATGTATGCATGTTAATGCACATGTCAGCAGAGTACATGTCAAGGTCACATCAGCCATGTGTACTGTGATCCTATTCTGGTCCACATGGTGTATCACGGGGATGCATGCATACTACCATGATTGTGTGAACTGCATGGTTACTGATATGACACCTGCTTGCTGTAGTGTGCACCCCAGGAAGGTATGCTTACTAACACTATTAATGTCCGAGCTGCATGCCCTCTGCTGTACCACAGGCATGCTGCATGCCATCTGTCACATCACATGCATGGTGTGTGTATGTGTGTGTGTGTGTGTGTGTGTGTGTGTGTGTGTGTGTGTGTGTGTGTGTGTGTGTGTGTGTGTGTGTGTGTGTGTGTGTGTGTGTGTGTGTGTGTGTGTGTGTGTGTGTGTGTGTGGCTGTGTGTGTGTGTGTGTGTCTGTGTGTATGTGTGTGTCTGTGTGTCTGTATGTCTGTGTGTCTGTGTCTATTGTAATTTAGAGTCTTTCTTTGTATTCACAGGTGATGTAGGTGCGTTACCCTCCTGCGGTCCATCTGATGTTAGTGTCCCCACAGATACTAGCAATGATGAACATATGCATGAGGTACAGGCAGGGTTGTCAGGGGCTGAATCTGTGCCAACAGTTGCCATCCCAGCTATGTCCCCCTCTTCCCTGCACACAGTCCTGCTGCCAACACATACCGCATCACCAATGGCCATAGAGGAAGGACAGTCAGCATCTGTTAGTGTGGAACAGGAATGTGTGGTGGCTACAGAAGGTGTGTCTACACACCATAGTGTCAGTGTAATGAGTGCAGATGTGCCACACAGGCATGTGTCCGGTGCTGCTCATAGGAGGACCTCTGAAAGACATGCACCTGCAGGACAGAACGCAGCAGCTGGTATCACCAGGCGCGTGTTCCAGACTGTAATGGCAGCAAAGGCATGTGCTGAATGGCACACCAGGGAAGGGCAGAGGCTGCAGAGGGCTGCTATCCATACCCTAAATAACAACATTCAGGCATTGGCAAATGCTCAACAGCAGATTGCTGATGTTCTTGACAGGCGATTGGGTGACATGTTTGGAATCCTTGACCGTGGCATGGCAATCCACGAGCATGAGCTGTCTGTGCTGGAACATCTGGTAGGAGTGAGGCATAGGCCATGTGGACGTAGGCCAGCCACATCACCTAGTGCAGGTCAACATGAGCATGCCACCTCACATGCCTGCTCCCATAGTGCCGGTAGCAGTAGCAGTGCAGCTGGTGCTGCGCTGTCGACACCAGGACACAGCAGGCCACGTGGACGTGGCCCTGGATGTTCCCAGTAAGGACACGGTTCCAGTGGACATGTGTCATCAGACAGTAGCCAATCTGTACCTCCGCCTCATAGTGCCCGTGCAACCCCTGGCAGGCACAGGTCACGTGGCCGTGGCTGGACACAGTGAGCTGTACAACCTGCTCTGTACAATCTGGAGCTGTCAATAATACCCCATGTAGGCCTCACAAAAGGCAGAACTGTGTGCACACATACACAGCAAAGACATCTGTAGTGCACAACAAAAACTACATGCATACTGAATAGACATGTCCAATCATATCACTGGCCTTTACCCACACACATGACGTCATCCATTGGTGTACCCTATGCCCCTGGCAAACATTATCACCCTGTGCATATGATGAAGCCTGTGCGCATCCCTGTCATCCACACCATCAGTGCAGGGACATGCTCAAATGGTCTGATGCACAGGGTGAACAGAATAAGTGTAATTTACATTAGTTGTGTAAGAATAGTGAGAGAAGTGTATATTACAATAGTTGTGTACTGTTGACATGTACCAGACATACCATGTAGTACAGGTTTAGCATGCATTGTTATATGTTCACAATATGTGTCATGGTAACAACAGTAACAGTATGTTGGTAATGATGCCCTGGTTCCCTCCTTATGGTCTGCTTGCATGTACCTACAGGTAGCACTGTTTGCCATCTCCCATGTGTAACTGTGGAGTACTCCCAGGCACATATGGCAATATCAGCATGGTAAATGTAGCTTCAGCCTGACTGTCTGAAAGTCTAACATACCACAGATGTCCACACATATACTGATCCAGAAGCATGTGGGCAGTTTAATAGGCTACAGTGGCTAGAGACGTGACATCCATACCAGGTCACATCACAGGTATGTTGACATGGTGCAGGGGTTGTACACAGCGGTCTAGTCAATGATAATGTTAGAGGCCACTTGATAGCATGAGGCCTCACTGTGTAGCAGTAATACCCTGTCACATTACAGGAACATGCTCACACTAATGGGGTCAACAACACTATAACACATGCCCCATAGTGTTGAGGTGAGGACCCTTGCCTATGTGGTTATCACCCTCACAGTACTGTGCACCCACACAATGCGACACAGAGAAAGAACATGTACAGGTAGCCAGTGTGGCTGAGACCGATGGCATCAACAGGGTAGTAGACTGCATCACCATGAGGGGTTAGGGATCCTGTGTGTTCTGTATGGTAGCATACACCCTCACTCCATGCACCAGACAGCCATACATACCTACATACACACACACACACACACACACACACACACACACTGTGGAGACCACAAATGTCGTACACATTTGGATAGCTGATGTGTGTGATAGACACACCACACCTGCCTACATCATGCTTTCCACACTGCAGTATGTACAGATCTCTACAACAGTGTACAGGGGTGTGTGACAACTGGGTTGTATTCCACACCATATGTGGCATATATGGTCACACAAACAAACACACATGGCAGTACTGTGAATGATACACCTGCTATATGATGATACATCTGACAGACATGCAGCAGTATTGGCCACATTATGTGTACCAATGCTACCTTCGGCAATTGTGCTGCTATATGCACACGGGAGGATGTAAGTGTTACAGGTGTCAAGTGACGTACTGTCGGTAACACCTGACTGCTGTGTAGGTGTTATGTCTCCACCGTCAAGTAACGGTAACATAGCATACTGTTTGCACATGTCATGGTTGGATGGTGTGTGACACATGTGTGAGCCGTCCCTGGCAAACATCCATCTACACAGGTGCATCACCACTTTATGTACACACATCCATCCATACCTGCTGTACATCCTACCGTACTGTCAGTATGTCACCATATACAAGTGTCAATTATGGGGCTGCATTGCAGCTGCATGTTGTAGTTAGGCACAGATGAGTTACTTACATCAGCTACTGTACATGCATGGTAGCTGCATGCACACTACAGATTGTACATGTGTGTTGGTCCTACATGCCTGTCATGTAGCCATGTTTGTATGTATTGCAATTGGTGGACATGTGTGTTGACATACATAACACATGGACTGTTGTATGATATGATGGGTGTCATGGGTAACTAGTACAGAGGGAATGTGTCCTCGGTCAACATTGCTACCTCATGTACTGTTAGCATTCAACAGCCATGGACCCACCTTCCATTTGTGTGCGTATGATTGCTGTAGCCACTTGTCTGCACAGAGGACAGCAAAAGCTATGCTATGTACATATGTGATGTGTGTTTGGTCCATGCACATATCCAATGCAATTACATGTATGACATAGCCAAACATGTGTGTTCGTTGGTGTACAGCAAAAGTCATCTGTCACAGCTGTGTAAGACCCAGGGCCCCTGGTATGTGTAGCTTCAACCTGGTTATGTACAGTGGTATCATTACAATGCATAACACATGATGGAACCCTGTCGGTACATGTGTAGTCTGCACAGTTGCTGTAGACCTATGTACAGTCCACTGGTCATGATTCACACGGTGTTGTGTTAATGTATGGCTGTGTATTGCTGGTCCAATTACATGGTGATGTGTGATGGCTACATTGTAGATTGTGGTGTGTACCACTGTGATCTACACCTGAGACAACTGTGATAGCTCCTGAGTGTGTACTGGTCAATACGTGTGAGTGGCCTTCATGTACATGGGGACGGTAATACCATACTGTGCCCTTCTGTGTTTAGAATCTGTGTGCATGCAAGACGGCCCTTTGCAACTGCTAAGTGTGTGAGCATGCCCAGTACGCCATTGTGTAGCTTGACACACAGTACATTCCAAACTGCACCCTTCCGTGATTAGAATCTGTGTGCATGCAAGACGGCCCTTTGCAACTGCTAAGTGTGTGAGCATGCCCAGTACGCTGTTGTGTAGCTGGACACACAGTACATTCCAAACTGCACACTTCCGTGATTAGAATCCGTGTGCATGCCAGACGGCCCTTTGCAACTGCTAAGTTTGTGAGCATGCCCAGTACGCCATTGTGTAGATGGACACACAGTACATTCCGAACTGCGCCCTTCTGTTAGAATCCGTGTGCATGCAAGATGGCCCTTTGCAACTGCTAAGTGTGTGAGCATGTCCAGTACACCATTGTGTAGATGGACACACAGTACATTCTAAACAGACATGTGATACTAAGCGTGTGGGCATGGCCATTGACATCCTGTATAGTGATGGTGGTCATCCAGGCAACAGATGTCCATTTTCAATGTCACAATGGATGCCTACATTGAACACACTGGTTGCTGTCTTGAAGGGTATACTGTCTGTGGCACGTCCCGTATCTATGTAGTGTTCTTGTAGTGCTCCGTAGATATTTGGTTGTCCCGATCACACCACTGCCGTGTGTTTGTCTATGTCTACCTTGGGATAGTAATATGCTTTCAGACTGCTCACTCTCTATACATTCCCTATCGGCGTCCTTGCCTTTGCGGATGATGTCACCCACCTAGAAGTATGCCTCTGGGAGTGCTGTGCTCAGTAATCACAGTAGCGTGTTCTGTAAATGCGTAATGCTGTAGTGTGATAAGGTAGTTAGGTGTATGTTCGACTCCCAGCCCTGTCAAGCATGATTGTGTGTGTGTGTGTGTGTGTGTGTGTGTGTGTGTGTGTGTGTGTGTGTGTGTGTGTGTGTATGCATGTATCTATCCACACACACATATATATATATATATATATATATATATATATATATATATATATATGTATATGGCTATATATATATATATATATATATATATATATATATATATATATATATAATGTATATTGTATATAGATATGTATGTTGGGATTATCACTCTTGACTCTGCTGCATTGTCTGTATGTGAGCACCATGGATGTATGTACATCTGCTATGGCTCTGTGATAGTGCACATACTGTGTGCTGTAGTGATCGTGGGTTATACATGTGTAGAGACCAGTTATTGTGTTGCTAGGTATTACATGGACATTGGTAACAATGTTAGTGCAGCACCTTTGACTGGTCATATGCATATCTCGGCAACAGTCAGCAGTGGTTATTACATTGGAGTGTGAATATGGCTCATATCCATCTGTAGTAACTGTCAATTCTATGCACCTCAGGTTAACATTATAGAAGCACGTTTATCCACAGGTTGTGGTACAGATCCTACAACTGTATGTGTAGACATTGACAGGTGCAGGACTGAGTTGTGTTGGATGCATGGAGGGGTGTCCATGGCCAGTAATGGGTATCTCTACAGCCTGGAAGGTACGGTCTGTGACTGTCCCACAACCTCCTGTATATGGCTGACACATGCTGTACCTGTGTATATGCAGACACACACACTTACCACAAATAGCTATGGCTATCACATACACACACCCATTGCACCACCATTGGGCCATGCAATAACCATTGTCCCTCACACACACACACCTACGTGTACATTGGATGGCTCTATGACAGCTCTGGACATGTTAAGACCACACCCTGTGCATATGATGTCACCTGTGCCACCACCTGTGATGTGTAACATTGATGCAGGATCTGACTAACCTGGTGGCTTTATTCCACTGTATTGATGTTAGCATGCTGTTAACACACAGTGTGTTACTTCCAGGTGTACTTCAGCAGGCATGATGCATTGCAGCTATGACCATCACTGTAGCATAGTTTACAGCACTGTTACTTTTGATGATGTAGTCTCCATCCATGTGCCATTTTACTGATGTGTGTAGTATTGGCAGCATGTGTGTCTGTGTGTGCAGTACGTGTGTGATGTGTGTAGTACACATGTATACATGCTTACAAATGGATACACGACATTACACGGGCTTCACCATTCGTACACTAGCTTACCCGTTCTTCCACACGCGCACACAGGCTAACACGCACGCACATACTTACTTGGGCTTACTGGTGCGCATGGGCACAGACACACTGTGGGCAGGTTTTCAGGTCATATCGGTGGTATCCATGGCATACGCCGTCAGTCTCCTGACGTTCCCTAGGATAGCTCATGACACGTCTCTTCCACTGAGTACTGACAGCACACATGTGACACTGCTCCAGTGAGGTTACAGTGTTTTGTACATACACACTCATGTTGTCACCTATCTTCTACTCTAATAGTCCCTTTAACCTACACTACATGGTAGAGGCTTGGCCAATATGGCATGACATGTTGTGATTCACTATCCTCAGCCTCATTTGCCTCACACTGCCTACAAATGCTTCGTTACATCTCTGACAGAGTGCTTCCACACATACGTACCATTACGCAGTAGCCATGTTGTCTTCAGCTTGCCATTCATCTGCATGGCGTACTAACATCTAACTAAACCTACATTTTGTATGTATATTATCCATATGTCTTATTTTGAAGTGCAGCACATTCTCGTGGCACTGCACTACGTTTCCACACCAGGGATCGGGGGAGGACAACTACTGGTTCATTGATATCCAATGGACAAAGCCGCCACTGGCCTTGGACTTGGACATTGGCATGCTTCTTCGACTGTATTCATACTGTATTTGCAGCTGTCATTGCTCCGTTTAGCAACGTGCAAAACGTTAGTCGCATAACATCCAGGTACATTTCTGCACATAACTCTGCTCTTGCACGGACAGTTTACTGTTTCATGTATCGCGTAATTAACATTACATCATTTGCATAGCTTACACTTACAAATGGGGTATGTTGCAAATCTCAACATTGTCCGTGCAATGTCCGTGTTATGGGCGGTCTTGCATGCCCCTGCAGGTGTTTGCTGAATAGCCTGGAAGTCATCTTTCCTTGCTGTACTCTCACTCAATCCATACACGCCGGAGGCTTCATGTATCATGGCCTAGGTTTTGCTGTGTGCTATGTCTATCTGTGATGTATGCATGGCTGTGGGTATGTCCCACTGTCATCACTGGTAAAGGTGACACCCTATAGGTACTTCCTGTAGACTGCTGTGTCGTTTGACATGTCAGCACATACCTGCGGATGAACTTCCTACTGCAGCGCTTTTCATATCTTCTGAGTTATCTTGCAGTCGATAATGCTGTTTCCTCAGACATGTATCTGTTTCAGATCATACCTATCAACCTCCTAGTGCAAAACATCTGTACAAAGCCTAACAAACATGATGGGGGGACAGATAGGGGCAGATTCTACATATTGCTCTTACAAACTTAGATAGTTGACAGTATTATAGGTTTTGCATTAGTATGACCTTTCTGAGAGATTTGGGGTCTTAAACACATATGTTTATCATTATGTAATGACGTCACTTCTCAGGTATTTGGCAGACAGGTACAGATTGTGAGAGGAACACACCACACATATGAGGCATACATCTGCACATTCGTACAGTTGCGAGGTATGTTTCTGATACTGGACATCAATTTCCTTACGCCAATACACACAATACATGGCGCCATCACAGGCCAGTTACCATTACATTCCTATTGCAGGACACACCCACCCACTGGGTTATATTCCTCACACAGGCCAACAGGTGCTTATCCACACTAATTATTCCATCATGTACCTTAGGTGTACACCGGAATTTGCGCTTTCTGTCAGTGGCAGAGCTCACGTACGAGTATGGGGGACTGGACACTGTATCGGTGACACTGCATGACACCCTGAGGGACACATGTCTTTTAAGTCTATTAACCTTGCACATTGACTTTCACAGGCCATACATTGTAATTCACATTTGTGGACAAACATGCTTATGACTTGTACATGTTTTGTCATTTGTCCTGATGTCTTTCTTCTCACCTGTCCACCTAGTATCACTAGTTCTGTACATTTCATTAGGACGGGTTACCTTCATACCTCTCCCCTGTACACATTATGGGTATATGCCCTGGGGTTTGACCTATGATTCTGTTACATTTGTCATGATAATGTGCCTTTCTGGTAGATTGCTGGCAAGTCATGACGGACTGTGCGGTTAGGTAATCATGACTGACATTTCTATTTCATGATTACTAACTCTCATAACATTCGTATTCCTGACTACGCAATTATTCTATCAACGGTCTGACTTTGTCTGAGGTATAGTTAATATAGTCCCTATTTGTCTGTCGTGTACTATGCCTTAGTCCAGCTGTCTTATTCTGACATTCTGGCAGGTATGGTTACCATCTTGGTCGTACGCGTGTCCATCCATGATAATTGCCTGCATGACACTGATATAGGTCCCTACGTCTTCCCCCAATGGTTTACACAATATCCAGTAGATGGGTTGCACCTTTTTGGAGAATGTAGGCATGTGCTATACCCACATAGGTATATTGATCCCATGGGGCGTACCTAATAGATCTGTGCCAACCAACACCTTGGCCCAATTCTGCATACCCATGATTCCCATACCTGACACACCTCCATAGTACCCATTAAACATGTTTAATGTGAGCGATAATAAAGTGTGAGGACACTTCTGAGCACTCCCCTCTCTGCGGATATCAGCTCGTACGTCATACATTCAATCGACCCATGTGTTATTACCCTTGCACTTGCTACTGTTGCATGTACACCTATATCGTAGTTGCAGGTGTGACTTCTTTTGCATCAATGACGGTTGGCACTTCGTACAGGATCAGTTTTTGGGGTCCTGCAAAGGACACCTATATTCATGTTTAACATGTAGAATTTGCAGGCCCTATCACACTGGTACTTTCCGGGCAATGGTTTGGAAACCATCGGTGTATTCTCCTTTCATGCATGTCTGTCTGTCTATCCATATTAGCTATACCGTGACCTATTTATATACATGTGTTATATGTACAGGGACATATGTTTGTTGTGTATATATCTATTCATGTATCGTGTGTGTATAGATTTATATATGTACATATATACATATGTCTGTACATTCCTCATCTCGTAATTTGCTTTGGATTATGTCTGTGGATATATGTGTATATATATATCTCCATATCATACCTTTCAACTGTACAGATTTCCGCTGCATGTACAGCTGTTTGCCTCTTATCTTTGGTCCATTTTTCATAACCTTGTGTCTATCTGGCAAGTTAGTGGCATATCATTAAAGACTGATGTTGGTAAATAATGACAAACATTTCAGGTTACGACTTCATACCCTTCAGAGAATCCATGCTAGTGACACACCTGTTATTCTAGCCACTTTCTATGTTTGTTAGGGCAATATCTGGGGATTGTCCCTATTTGTACCAGTTGTTGTCATGGCTTTGTCTGGTTTCGTACTTTACGGGTTTAACAGGTATGAGCCATGTACATAGAATGTGGGGAAAACACCATTCATTTCTATTCTGTGAGCAGATTACACACACGCAGGCGCACTTGCATATCCTTATTGTGGGTTACATGTGTTTCATAGATAATTGTGCTTCCGTGAACTTTCATAATTCTGACCGTAACAGTTACATATCTGTATTCCAGTTTACGGACTACTGCGAAACACACGTTCACCTTTACATATTTAAATGTGTGTACTGCACAAACGCTTTCATTACACTTTCAGGTTATATGTGCAGTGGTCGTAGGTCAACCGGGACTTCATTCACGTTGGCCGGAACCACTATTCTATTGGTGTTCTCCCTCACTGATATGCATACCCATAGTACTTAGCTACATCAACATATGCCTCACCGCTTCACCTATGACACAGGCATCCATTCTCCTGCTGGGAAAAAGGCGGTACGACATATTACACATTCCCTATTGCCTACTGCTGTGGACTCCGGCTGCATTGTTAATCACTCCGAGGATATGCAGAACACCAAGGCATATAGTCCAGCCACATACAGGTCTTTGATTGTCAGGGTGTTCATGTGATGATCTGGGTTTAGGCTTGTCCACCTGGTGAAGGGAACTTCCCTGGCCGAGGTCAAATGTCAGACGAAGCATATGGACAAGGATTATCTCCCTATTTTGAAGTTTTACCTGTGTTTATAGACACAGGTGTTTGGGCACCTGTCAGCAGCTTATTCTGTTAGCATTACATATTATGGGTGGGGTTGTTATAGTCCATACTTCACGATGAGGGGTGTTCTCATTCACATTTGACTATTACCTGTATACAGTCATATGGGGATTATTATTTTTGGACATGAAGTGACTACAGGTATGCAGTTGTGCATTACACAAGTGTGAAGGGCTGTTCCTGTAAATATGTACAGAACATACCTCTCAACCTCTTAGAGCACCGAACCTGCACAAAACCTACATGATGGGGGGACAATTAGGGACAGATTTTAACGATTGCTCTTACAAGCTTAGAACGTTGATAGAATGCTAGGTTTTGCATTAGCATGACTTTTGTGCAGGTTGTGGAGTCTTATACTCAGGATATTTCTCATTATTTAGTGATGTCAATCCTCAGCTATTTACCACACTGGTGCAGATTGTCGGAGGCACACAACAGCACTATGGGGCAAACCTGTGGTCATTCTTAGGGTTGCCACCTTTTCGACTGCCCAAAGTGGGACATGTTCTGTAGAGATGTCAGATTTTCCAGGACAAAACATACCTACAGCCATGCCTAGTACTGAACTTTAACCTTTTTTGTACATATTATAGCTTATTCTAGTAACATTTGAATTGCTTATGCTACTTCACATAACATATTGAGGATTCATATATAAAATAACCATTTTATGTGACTATTAAAGTAAATTAGGAAATAAACTCTCAGGACATTTGCTATGTCTTGATTTTTTTCACAGGACACAACTACCTACAGAGGGATTGTTACTCGCAAAGTGGGACAGGTGGTGACCCTAGTCATTCTGCGAATATCCGGACAGTTGAGTGGTATGGCACAGACCTTTGTAATATGCTGCTGTGTTCTGGCACAGCAGTAGCTCAGCATTAAAGACTGCAGTTGGAACGTGCTGACAGACAGTTGGGTTTCAGACTTCATACTCCAGACATTAATGCCAATTTGCAAACTGTTATTCTATCAAATTCTATGTTTCTAAGAGATATGTTTACCGATTGTCCCTGATTTTGGACCTTTGTCTCACTTATATTCACGGCTCTGTCCAGATATCTTGCTCACACAGGTTGACAGGTATGGTCAGTCATGACTGCACACAGTCAGTGTCCCTCACACTTTATCTGGGTTGACCTGTTTACGTAGTGTCTTCCTCGCCCTCATGCCATTTTCCACTTTGCAAATGTGTGCATTATATTCTCCTTCCTATTCGTGTCTGGACATGTGCGTCACGGGAAGGTATTTTATCCTGGGTGGTAGGTTATGCATGCCCACTTAGGGCTGGACAGTGTCATGGACCTCCACTGCACATTCTGACTTGTGTCCAGATATCTACTGGATTGGACATCATGTCGTCATACCCATTCTACTATTTACACAAGTTGGTCATCCCATGAGGGATATCCCAAAAATTGGTCAAAACCAAAACAAGTTAGATAATGAAGATTTTTGTGGCTGCAAAAAAATTTGCAGGGGGTTTTACCTGCAGGGGATACATGGTTTGCAATCCTGACACTGCCTAGGGTGACAATACCTACTACATATGCATAGGGGTCACTGTGTGTAGCTGTTTCTGCAACAAACCAGTGGACCAAGTACGGCTGGATTTGGTGGCAGGTTGTGTGTTGTGGAGGGTATGCTGGGTAGGCTATTATGCATCCAGGTGTGTTGCATTTCTTATGGCCAGTTCCATCAGGATCCATCTGTTGGTATGTGACGGTGCCATATCTATAGATTTGTCTCGCATATTTCCATATTCATATGTTTGTGAGATTGTGTTCTACACTATGGCCTGTCTGCTTGTCTTGCAGCTGTTTCTACATGAGGTTGTGTTTCTTTCCACTTCACCCACTGCCCCCTCATACACCTCCGTCCACCTTTTCTGCATACGGTACAAGTATTGCCTTTGAGGAATTTACCATTAAACACACACCCCTCACACGCAAATTACTCACACCCCATAGAGCACTACTTTGGTTGTTGGCCCATGACACGGCCAGAGTTACACATTGACTACCCTACATGTGTTGGGTACCTTTATGGTTATGTGGACTACCCTGCCATGTTTGCTTTCCATATGCTATACCTCACGCACATAGGTACACGCCCTTACTTCACTTTCATTACTTGGTTGGTGTATCCGCGTACTACCCGTTCGACTGTGTCACATACACATTCGGATTATACAGCTGACTTCTGGATTTTGCCAGCCTGTTCTACTCATTGGTAGGATGGCACCTTTTCCTATGTCCAGGCTATTCCTTACACATGTCTGACCGTTGTGGACATTGCCTCCCCACAGTCAACGGTTGTGTTTCCACCTTTTCAAATGGCCACAGTGTGACATAGGGTTACCACCTGTCCCACTTTGCGAGGGACAGTCCCTCTTTGGGCAGTTGTGCCCTGACATGTGATTGTCAACATGGCAAATGTCCTGAGATTTTAGAACTAACATATTTCTTATATTTTATGTGATAGTTGCATTAAACAGTTAATTCTGTATCTGAAATACCTGACTGTTATGAGAAACTGAATAAGCAACTAAAATGCTACAGGAATATGCTTTTCTGTAGGCAAAACAGTTATGTTCAGTCCTTTGTACTGGCCGTGGGTATGTGATGGCCTGTACAGTCTGATGTCTGTACCAAACATGTCCCACTTTGGCCATTTGTAAGGATGGCAACCCTACTGTGACAGTTGCGGTGAACACAGCATATTTTACAGGCCGACACATACCCAAGGTCAGTTCGGCAGATAAAACTTACAATTCTTGCCTATATCTAAGCTTATTCTTGTAGCATTTCGGTATCTTATTCTGTTTGTTATGACATTTATGTATTATACATCCAGTGAAATATGTTTAATGCAATTATTGCATGACATCTATGGAGGAATTATGTCCTATATTCTCTGGACATTTGCCAGTTTTACATGTTTGTGTCAGGACACATCTGCCCACAGAGGGACTGTCGCTCGCAAAGTGGGACAGGTGGTAATCTTGGTCGACGGTACGGATCATACTGTTCCTTTCGGCCTACATGTGTCCGTGTTGTTATGGCTCATTTATATCCTCCTTCTGTTTCGTTTACATGTGTATGCTATTTCCTATCACATTTGGTATGTGAAATACGGACATACCTTTTGTATGTGACTATTACATGGCTTGTGGGATATGATTCAGACATACGGTCACTACCTACATCTACATTTCTCCTCGTGCATTTTGTTATGGACACATCTGCAGAGCTATGTTCCCTCCCTCAAATTATGGGTCGGCTGGTGACCCTCTCTATTGGACTGGACGTACCTACTGGCGGCGCACTAACATCTGATACATTTCACTTCCACATGGTATAGCTATCAACACTACATTGGACTACAGGCACACGGTTTTCCTGTCATTTGTTCATGGGTAGGGACCCATTATTCCCTACCATGCAGTTGTGTTTGACTCTTCATTTTCTGTTTGCAGGGACTCTGCTTTGCATACGTTTCAGTCTCCAAGGACACTGATAGGTACGATTACTATTGCTGGCGGAATATAATATTCAGCAGTTTAGGTTGCTCCTCGGAAGCCGACATTGACATGCCTCCCTGCGCAACTTCGATACGCCCCTTGCACTCGCGCATGTTTCCTATGCACATGGCTGTGGCAGCTGCGCACCTTCATTAATATGCATATGGCACATCTACTCCACATCTACGCCGCACGGCGCAAGCCTTACACCGGACTTGCGCCGAGCTTCATGAATCCGGGGGCTTATTTAAAAAAAAAACTATGCAAGAAATTAATTAATCTGCAAGGTGTAAATCTCATATGCAAGTCATTTTGAAACAAATAATAAATACTATAAGCCTAAAACCACTATCACCTAGCCTATCCACTTAAATTAAATACTAATATGACCTACCAACTATGACAGCTTAGAAGAATAAAAAGATTTAAAAAAAAAAAAAAAATATATATATATATATATATATATATATATATATATATATATATATATATATATATACACATACCATACTATCACTAGCTAAACAACACAACCCCCTCCCCTCCAACCCACACCTTCAACTAGTAATCTTCTCACTGCCTTCTTCTTCTCCTGTACGTACCTCTGACATAAAAAAACTCTTAACTAAACTTAAGCCCACCAAATTAGCAGCAGACTACCTCCCAAGTGAATACCTACAAATCTCAGCTGATGCTCTGGCCTACCCAGTATCCACCTTGATTAACTGATCTCTGTCAGAAAGTTACATTCCCACACTATGGAAAGTATCACATATAATTCCCCTCCACAAAGGTGGCCCCTCCATAGAACTAACCAATTACTGCCCCATAGCTATTCTCTCTCCACTCTCCAAAATACTAGAGAGATGCATTCACTCTCAGGTCTCAGACTACCTCCTTACTAATGGGTCTATATTATAATAGCAAAAATGCCTTTAAGCAAATGCAAAAACACTGACACATATTGCACGAACTGCGAATATGCCAAACGTACTAAACTGCGAAATACAAAAAGTCGAATCCCCATAGTTGGCCAACTCCACCTCCCACTACATACTGCCAACCCAAACAAAATAAATAAGCCACATACATACACTAACCAAAACCCTACTTCTAACCCTAAAGTAAAGCACCAAAACCCTACTTCTAACACTACACTAAACCTTACATACACAACTATCTATGCACTATCCTTAACCCCTCCCTAACCCTAAGGTCCGTAACTACCGCACACTTACCCTACAGTGATATACCAAAACAAAACAAATAATCCACACACATACATTTAACAAAACCCTAATTCTAACCCTACATAAAACCTTACATACATTACTATCTATGCACTTACCTTAACCTGCACCCTAACCCTAAGGTCTGTAATTATCGCACACTTACCCTACAGCGATATACCAAAACAAAACAAATAATCCACACACATACATTTAACAAAACCCTAATTCTAACCCTACACTAAACCTTACATACATTACCTATCTATGCACTTACCCTAACCCGCACCCTAACACTAAGATACATAACTATCGCACACTTACCTTACGGAGCTGTACCGCAGACGGGCGAACCATGACACTTCGACTTTTTGAATTTCACGGTTTAGTATGTTCGGCATAATCTCAGTTTGTGCAATACGTGTCGGTGTTTTCGCATTCGCTTAAAAAGATTTTTGCTAATATAATATAGACCCCTTACTAGCAACCTCCATTCCAATACTCAACATGGTTTCCGACCAAGCATAGCACCACCACTGCCTTACTCTCCTTTACTAACACTATCCTTCAGCATAAAAACAATGGCTATCTCTCCTCTGCTACTTTCCTAGACCTATATAAAGCATTTGACATGGTCCCACACAAACAACTCATCTCTGTCCTCAATAGCCTATCCTTCTCTCAATCAGTCACCAACTGGTTTCAGGGTTACCTGTCTGACTGCCAGTAATCCTTTGTATGGCAGAATGACATACAATGGATTGTTGGCGGTCAGACAGGTAACTCTGAAACCAGTTGGTGACTGGTTTCAGAGTTACCTGTCTGACCGCCAACAATCCGTTGTATGGCAGAATGACATATCTCCCCAACTACCAGTCTCTATAGAGGTTTCCCAAGGATCTATCCTTGGACCCCTACTCTTCTCTATTTTTACCAATAATCTAGCCTCTGCCACCAAACATGGCACACTCATACAATACGCAGATGACTCAACCATCATCTGCTCAACCCAGTCCCTACCCAAACTGCAAAAAGTCACACAGAAAGTCTTTTCCTCTGTTGAAATTTGGTTATCCGATGCCCAATTAATACTCAACCCAAACAATACTAAACTACTCATCTTCCAACCCACAAAACATACTCAAAACAACTCTCACTTTAACAACACAGCAAAAGGCAACACCACTATACACTCAACAGAACGATCTAAACAAGCTAGAGACCTGCTACAACAAAATTGCCAAATTCGCCGCAGGGGCATCCTACCGTAGTTACCACTGTCTCTCACTTGCTGAACTGGGCTGGCTTGAACTCCCTCACCTCCTTCAATGGTATCAACTCACACTCGCCCACAAACTAGTAAACCATCCACTAAATGTCCCATCCCTCCAGAATCTACTCCAACCCTATCGCACCACCAGACCACTAAGATCCAGCAACAAAAATCACTTGCAGATCACTAAAGCCAATAACTCTGCTGGTGAAGCACTATTCTCTTGTGCCATAGACAAATTATGGAACTCCCTGCCACCCACAATTACCTCCATACCATCATGCACCCACTTCAAAACTTTACTAAAAGCGCACCTAAAAACATGCTGGCTATGCCCTTGCAACTCCCACTCTAATATCACCCACCCCATCCACTCACTGCCTTTCTTTCCACCCCACTAACTATCTTGATTATAGCAAGCTCAGATGTTCATAAGCCTACTGCTTATTATACAGCAGGAACTTCTTATTGTAACAATTGTTAATGTCTGTTATGTACTTCGCAGATGATAAAGATTCTAGTTTACTTATGCACTATGTTCTTCATTTGTAACTATGTTTGTAATTGTTAATTGCTATGTTAATCAAATTGCTAATTGCTATGTAAATCCAATGTAACTACTGCCTGTATATTTTAACTCTGGAGCTTTTCTCCCCGGGCCTCCGCTGAAAATGGACCTACGTCCAATCGGACATGCCTGGTTAACAAATGTAAATAAATAAATAAAAATAAATATAAATATATATATATATATATATATATATATATATATATATATATATATTTTTTTTTTTTCACTACAAACTGGAATACAACAAATAAATAAATAAAAGATATATAGGAGTACAAAAGGTGAAAGTAAAAAAAATACATTAAATTACCTCTGCAAGCTCTTTAGTTTTAATACACAAGATAGTGAACACAAATCGTTTAACCCTGGTGCATTATAGGCATTCAATTCTATTTGCCATAATAGTTTGCACAGTTCTAGCTTGAGGGTGAGGGGTCCCCCCTAAGATCTTGCTCAATCTGATCTATCACCCTGAAATTGAAACTGTGCTGAGGATGTTCATGCACGTGCTTAGCTTAGTTGGTAGGTCATATTAGTATTTAATTTAAGTGGATATCCTAGGTGATAGTGGGTTTAGGCTTATAGTATTTATTATTTGTTTCAAAATGACTTGCATATGAGATTTACACCTTGCAGATTAATTAATTTCTTGCATAGTTTTTTTTTTTAAATAAGGTCATCCTTAATATACATGTCTACATTTGGTCAGCATTGCACATATTTATTTATTTAGTATGAACTGTATTCAGTTTATATTTAAATGATTTTAAATATTCGTAGCTTCTCCTTTTAGAAGTTAATTGATGTTAACATGTGACATTTTAAACGGCTGCACTTTGCACAAGTTTTGTTTGTCTGAAGAAGTCTTGCTCATGGAAGCAAGATGAAAGCGCTTACATTACTGTCTCTGTGGATTAAATTCTGTTTCTTGGAACTGTGGTGCTGCCTGTGGTCGTTTTTTAGTATTTTGGAAGCTGTTTCTATTTTACCGGTTTGTTTGAAGTACGGGACAAAACAATAGATTTTGTAGGGTTAGAGCTGGGACATGAAGAGTTGGACAACATTAAAAAAGAGGAACATCAGGCATCACATGTGCTGGCAGAGGTGACAGCAGGCAGCATGCAACATGAGTGGACTGTTCAAATCATAGTCAGAAACATGTTGTTCTTCTAGGCCATCTAGCTAGGTGTTTCACAATTAAAGGTGAAACTCCAACTATAATTGCAGAGTAAGTAGTGTAATGGATATTGGACTTGTTGGAAAGTTAAACAATTAACTGTTAATTGTTGCTATTCTTTGCTGATTGTGGATTTCCTACTCATCTCCTCCAGTGTATATGCTTTATACTTATGTAGGAGAAAGGAGACATTGGAAGATTGATCAATGCTGGCACCTAAAACATGACCTGCAATGGCAACATTGAAGGTAATAGCATTTAAAAGGACTTATAATAGATATAGGAGTCAGAATTAAGGAATTAATAACCAACAGTGATGTCTTCTCTACTAGAATAATTTATCAAAGGTAAGAAGAATTAGCACTCCCGATTATAGAGGCTTTTTTTGGTGCAATCCATTTGCCTGTGCCATCCATGTTGAAAAATCAAAAAAGACCTTGTTTCATATATGAAAGAATAAGATCTGAGGTTGAGATCAAATTACCTCACCCTACATGAAAATGTTATACGTATAGATAAGGGACAAAGGCATCTATTGGTCATGTGATGGGAATTTAATAAGAGTACAGCTAAGCAACACATTCATTCTGTGTTCTGTGTATACCCCATATCACTGGCATGAGAGCAGCACAGCTGAATATTTTGTAGGAATGTAAGAGTCATCTATGAGAATTTTGCAAGGTTGTTGTCTAACCTTATGGTCATGGAATCTCAGAGAACTTAATACATGGTTTAATCCAGCTAGCATGATTGCTAAATTAACTCAACTATGGGCTCACGTTGTCTGTCTACAAAAGATTAAATTTAAAAAATACCAGCATGAAGGAGACTTTAAAGAGATGGAAAGAGTGATATGTAGCAGCCTCTAATGTATAAACATATAAGGTGTGGTAATGCTAATAGCACAAAATTTACCCTGGGCCCTATTCCAAAGAAAAAATTATGTACATGGCAGCTGGGCAGTTATTAAATTCTATACTCCACAAGGTTAGTGATTATTGGTAATTTCCATTGACCCAACCAGGAAGAGGTACACTCCTTTATATAATTCAGTGATGCATTAAGAGACTTACTGGCATTACATCTCCCAGCCATAATAGGAGTATGAGGCGGACCCTGTTTTTCACAAAATCTCACCAAGACAACACTAATATAGACTGTATTTTATATAGCATATATTGTGGACAGAAGCAGGTTAATAAATAAAAATGATAGCTGGGTGCACAAGACCCAGGATAAAAAATTCCCCAATCCTGGTAGGTGCACTGGTGCCAGGACTGGAAAAATGACAGTGTAGAATCCTGAAGACATGTAAACACTACTACAATGGGGCTAGACCATGCCCAGGGCAATGACCCCACTATTGCAGAAGGAAGTAGCAGTCCACAAAAATCGTAAAAGCTGATAGGCCAAAAAAGACCCATAGAGATTATTGAGTGGACTATTGAGGATAAGAAAGAAATTATGTATTGTTATTATTATGCAAGAAGCCCAATTTCCAGGCAGAAGACATACAAAAAGGTTGAGAGAAATTAAAGGAAAGAAAAGTACTTGCACAAGAAAAATGGTCAGAAGCATCAAATAAAAATTTGTGCTCATTAACACAACAGATTTAAGAAAAACATTATACAGACAAAGACAACTCGAGCCGTTTGGAAAAAGAAGAGACAGAGGAAATACAAAAATATAAAGAACAAAATCTAGAGATTTTTGAAAGGTGTAAAAAAGATATATGGACATGAGAAAGAAAGAGTAATCTGATCTGGTGCTATATTTATGCAAAGGAGAAAGCCAAATTAATCAATGCAAAAAAGCAGCCCCAAAGATATTCAAAGAGAAATACAGAAAAAGGCATCCAGATATGGGAAGTTTCACAATACAAAATTAGGATCACAAAGAGGGAATGTAGAACAGAAGATTAATAAAGCAAAAGTTAAAAAAATAGAACTAGAAGTTATGGAATAACTTCAAAGTACAGGATTTAGTGTAGAAAGTCTAACACAGTTTACTGCATGTTGGAACAAAGAATCCTCCAAGTAGGACAGGAGGAGCAGGAGACATCTGAAGAAGAAATATGGACATGGGAAAGAGAAAGACGTTTAATATGGTGCAATATTTATGCAAAGGAGAAAACAAAAGTAATCAATACAAAAAGATCAGCATCCAAAGATATTTGAAGGGAATTACAGACAAAGATATCTGAATATGGAAAATTTTATAATGCAAAAAATAAGAAAACAAAGAGGAAAAGTAGAAAAGAAGATCGGTAATGGAAAAATTTAAGAAATAGAAACTGAGGTTATGGGTTACCTGTGAAGTGAAGGATTTAGTGTAGAAAATCTACCTTTGATAACAGATAGAGCAATGGATCCACAAATTATGGAGAAACCAGTTGAGTGGGAAACATCTGATCAGCTACCATATGAAGATACTTTGGCGCCTTCCATAGGAAACCAGTACAAAAGTTCAGTTGGAGTTGAACAGCAAGGGAAGGAACAGGAAACTGTGGCAACTCTGACACAGTCAACGTTGTGGAGTGATTGGCCGGTGAGTTCCCATATGAAAGAACAATGGATGACACAGGATGAAACTGAAAAGAATGTGACACAGGAAGATGCTGTGGAACTTTCTACTGAATGCATGCAGGAAATGGAGAACAAAACATGTGCTCTCAGTTTAGAACAAAATGATGTACTAGAAGGCAGAATTAAAACCCTTTTAACTACTTGAAACACATTAATTTCCTTTTCCTGCAAAAATGCAATGATCACTGCAATGTATCCTCCCTGTATCTTATGAGGTTACACAACGTAATGTAAAGCAATTGTTGAACAACGTTACTGGATTGTACATCATATGACCAAAAGTGAGACACAGAAAGACTAGTAAGCCAAAAAGCATTAATCTGAAATAATGAATAAGCAAACTGTGATTTGGTGTGACATTAAACACATCCATGTACCTTTACTAAGCTTACTGAAATAAAAGGATCGAAGCAGTTGTTTCCTTTTCTTGCATACTGCATTCCTACACTCGTGTTCTCAATAATAGTGACTAAAATCCCAATAGATGCTGAAGAGAAAGCATGCGAGAAAGCGCACTTGCAGCTGCCGCAGAAATGTGGTTGTGATAATACTTAAGTACCGTTACTTGATTTAATACAGATGGACAGGCATATTAAGACTGATGAAAGAAATAGACTACAGAAAGTCAATAAAACTTCAAAAGTTAGACGTCTGATAAAACAAACTGAACACAGTAATTAGGACTGTTCATAGACATTCATGCAATATAATAGAAGGAAATAGGATTGCTGCACAAACATAAGGCAGTAAAGGAAAGGAAGGAGAGAAATCAAATGCCATCATGAAGTATCGAATAGAGAAAACTATAAAGCAACTAAAACAAGAGGTGTCACTTTTAGAAGAGTGTAAAAGAGAGAACAGATCAACAAAAATACTCAGAAAGATGGAGGTGATAAAAGCAATGCACGGTATCATAACAGATCAGGATCTATCATGTACTATCACAAATAATAACTAAAAATATCAGCAGAGGCAGAAAAACGTATAGGATATGCAAATAAATATAAATGAAAAGCATAAAATAAGTACAAAATAAGCAATTTATTGATGACCCAAAAAAGTTTTACAGAGAATTGGGAAACAAGGCAAAGGGAACTGAAACACCACCAAAAAAGAAGAAACAGATACATTTTGGAGATATATCTCTGAAGATCCTGTGGAGCATAACAAAGATGCTAAATGGATAGAAGAAGTAAAAGAAAGAATAAGAAGTTCAAATGTACATGATACGAAATGGGATGAAATAATGGCCAGAGAGATTGAAACAAAGTTAAGAAAAGCTCCTAAATGGAAAACCCCAGGCCCAGATACAGTACCTAACTTCCGACTAAAAGTATTAACACCTTTACATGAAAATTCAGCCGTGAGTAAGAACTAGTTGTATGTGCACCCTAAACAGACACCAGCCTAGTTAACAACAGGAAAAATAATGCTCCTACTTAAGAGCAAACCTGCAAGCTATCCTAAAAACTTTATACCAATAATAACTTACCTTATGACAATGTATAAAGTGTACACTGGAACTGATGCCAACAGAGTTTATAGTCACTGAGAAGAAAACTCAATCATGGCATTACAACAAAAGGGTAACAAAAGAAAGTCATACGGAGCAAAGGATCATTTTGTTGTTAAAGTCATAATGAAAAATTGTAAAAAGGGGCAGAATCTAAGTATGGCATGGATAGACTATAAAAAAGCATTTGACAGTATCCCACATTCATGGATAAAAGAGTGCTTAAAAATGTATAAGATACACACTACACTGATTGATTACATTACAGTGACCATGAAACAGTGACAACCCACTTTGCAGTTAAGACATGATAAAGTACAAATTATTATTCCTGAAATAAAAATTCAAAGGGGGATATTCCAAGGTGACTCTTTGTCAGAGTTGCTCCTTTGTCTTGCTCTTAACAGATTAAGTTATGGCTACAATTTGGCTCCCAGAAAACAGCTTTTGTGGATGATTTAAAACTGTATAGTTCATTAGATGAGGAACTGAAAGCACAACTGCAAGTGGTCAAAACATTTTCCGATGATATTAGAATGTCATTTGGTCTTGATAAATGTGCAAAAGCAACCTTTAAAGCAGGGAAGCTGCAGTACCAACAAAACATCACTTTGGGAAAATAATGTGATATAAAAGAACTTGAGCAAGAGGGAGTGTATAAATATTTGGAAATTGATGAAAGATCAACAATAAAGCATGAACAAATGTGAATAAAACTTAAGAACATTTTAGATGACTAAAATTAATATTGAAAACAGAGTTGACATGTAAGAACAAAGTCCAAGCAATAAATCAATTTGCTCTTCCTGTCCTAACATACAGTTCTGGAGTGATTCACTGGCTCAAAAGGTGTTGGATTGGTTGGACAGGATAAGAAGAAGGATGCGACATGCTTATCAAATGATTTATAAAAATCATTGTATACCAAGATTATATATTCCCCATTCTGAAGGAGGTATGGGCCTCCTTGAATTTGATTATATGTATAGATCTGTAATCGTAGGACTGCATACATATCTGCTGACCTCACAAGACCCAAATGTAGTGAAAGTTTTAAAACTTGAGGACAATAAGTTTAAGATTACTTCTCTGCTTAGTTTAGCAGAAGCATATCGGTGTCAAGCAGGAATGAAATCAAACCAGAAGTGGATAAAAATCAGGCAGCAACTGAATGTGCCAAAAACAAAAGAAAGAATATAAGGTAAAGGACCAGATAAGAAGGCAAGAAATGTGGAAAATGCATAAATATATTTGCAAGTATAGAAAACTCTTGGAACAACCTCATGTTGATCAGGATCAAAAGTAGGAATGGTTAAACAGAGGAGAATTTAAATCAAAAGATGAAAGGTTAATGTTGGTAGCCCAAGATAGTGGACAATGTATAGGTTGATTTACAAAGTCCACAGAAACAGACAAATGTAGGTTTTGTAAAACAGAATTGGAAACAGTCACATATTTTTTTGCTGGTTGTGATATACTAATGGCAGAAGGACTGTATACTGAAAGGCATAATAATGTGGCAAGACTGTTGCATTGGGAACTGTGCAAACATTACAATACTGAAGTAGCTGAAAAACACTGGAAACATGAGACACAAAGAATCATAGAAAATTAAGTTTATATCACATGGGATCACCCATTACCAACAGTTCAAAAAATAGATGTGAGAAAAAAAAACAGATATAGTAGTCCATGAAAAGCAGGCAAAAGTAGAGTGATCATTGAAATTCTTACACCCAGTGACTACAGTGTGTTACATACAGAGACACAAAGTCATAAAATACCAGGATTTGCAGGCAGAAATGAGAGCAATGTGGAAGGAGGATACGCAGACAGTTCCAAAAGTAGGAGGAGCAACAGATCTATTAAAAAAGAATTTATAGTCGTACTTAGGTTACCGATACATGTTACTCTTTTCAAATTGGAGAATGAATCATTACTGGGCATAAGCACTTCTGGCTAACATCAAAGATTGAAACAATATTAATTTCATGAAATTTAATCATACTTTGACTTGGGAATGGGTTCCAAACCTGCCATGGTATTAGAAACCCAAAAGACTTGGAGAAATTAAAGGAGGAGATTTTAATGTTGATTTAAATTTAGGTGGATGCTTGGTGGCCTACACCCAAAGGATGTGCCATACACCCTTTATGCTGCCTCAAACAGGAGCAGTTAGCAGGTTAGACTATATTTTGGTTCATAACACATTGCTAGGAAATGTGATACACAGATAATCCCTGAAACATTGCTTAGTATGGATTGCATATGGAATTCACTTCTAAACAGGAACTTATAAAATGAAACACAGAGATCCATTTTTATTAACCAACCCACATATAATTCCCATAAAGTAATGGGTTATAGAATTTTGGGAAAATAGACAAATTAGTTTGGCCACAGTGGACAGAACATGGAAAGTTTTTTTTAAAATGGGTGTCTTTAGATTCATCAGTGCCTTAAGGACAAAAAACTGGAAGGTTGAATGGGTGATTTTAAAGGAATGGGAAGAGAGAGAGAGAAGAGACCCACTAATAAATACACCAAATCACATTGTCAAGCACACAAAGTGTTTGTAGACTTAAACAATTACACCAGAAATGGGCAAGACTGAGGTTACTATATTGAGCAAAGCAGATAAAATCCCTTAAACTGTTAGTCCACAGTTTGTGAGAAAGGAAAGCATGAGGAGCCATAATGGCACTCAAAATTCAAAGCTGACATACTCTGTGCAAGGAATTAATGAAATTATAAAGCATTTCAGTCAGGATCTTTATGGTACATCACCTGATTTCCCATGGGAACAATGGAGAATTTTAGAAGAATGCTTCAAATGGCCAGCCTCAAATCAAATGTAACAAAAAATATTGGCAGAAGATTCAATATTAGAAGACATCTCCCAAGCTATCATAGCTTTTCAGTCTGAGGAAAACTCTGGCCCAAACAACATCCCAGTGGAAGTCTCCAAGGAATTCAAATAAAAATTAGCCCATCCAGCTGCTACTGCTGCTTAATTATAGCTTGGAGAAAGAGGAATTATCATTTCAATCTAGAATAGACAATATTTTAAGTCTTCCAAAGCAGGATAAAGATTTACTTGAGGCTCGTAATTACAGACCCATATCCCTGTTATCAGTAGAAGATAAAATACTAGCAAATGTTCTAGCTGTTTGGCTACAAAAGGTCTAATTAATGAGAATCAAGATTTCATAAGTGGGCATCAGAGTATCCCAGGCCTTGTAAGGCTATTATACAATATAGACTTTAACAAATCCTTTGATATCCTTATTGGGCAGTTTCAGTGGGTGGTCCTATCACAGTCTGGTATACCTAATTCTCTTATGAGATGGAGTAAACTGTTGTATGCATGCCCCTTTTCTAAAGTAATCACTAATGCCTCAGAATCTGAACTACTTCAGTTCTATAAAGGCACGAGACAAGGATGTCCATTATCCCATATATTATTTATATTGGAAGTAGCAGCTATCAGCCTTTAAATTAGACAAAAATGTAAACATTGAGACATAATGTTTACAATTCTCAGTGCTAATTAATGATTGTTTCTATGCAGATGATTACACATTGTGGCTTACTTATCCCCATTGGGAGTGATCAGAGGCTCTCAAGTTACTTCATCTGATCAAATACCCCTCATGATTAAAGGTCATTTGGGACAGCACTACCCTGTTTCCACCAAACAACAAATGCCTGGCTATGAAAGATAGCAAATCTCAGTTCAAAGTATGCTGTGTTACTAAACACGCATATCTAGGTACCACTCTATGTTCAGATTATAGCTCAGCACGTAAGATATGGGCTGCCTATTAGGAAATATAAAATATGTATTAGATCTTGAAAATTAATCACACTACCATTCTTAGCCCATAAAGCAGCAATTAATGTGCATATCCTTTCAAATTTTTATTTTAGATGCATTCCAGCTAACCTAACCTTTCATTAACACAAAAATGCAAAAGGTGCTTACAGCATTTATCTGGGGTAACATCCATATGAGAATAAGGAGGAAGAAACTGATGGCCACTAAAGTTTTAGCTAGACTAGGTCTACCTGACTTGCAAAGATATGCAATAGCCACCTAACTCACAACTGTGGTTGCAACACAACTAAAACCATGACCTTTTTGGGTCTTTGCAGAAATCACCTTAATGGCACTTATGTATGCTGCTAGATCAATAGGTAGGAGAAGAATGGCATGGAATCTGGGGCGGGGGTGCACAAATCCAAATTCTTCAGATGGATGAACTCCCAAAATCTTTATGATAATACACCATGTATCTGAGACAGGATATCGATAAACAGGCAACTACAAGTGAATAACAGCCCTATCCTATAGTGGCCCTGAGTTAATATGGATATAATCTAATGGGGAGTTGTAATATTAAATGAGAACTATGTGGCACTCACACTAGACTGATGTAGGAAATGAGCTAATGGAACTGAAATTCCTTGGTGTCAATATCTACAATGAATTAGCACTGGCCAACATTTTAAGCACTGGGATATGATATTTAAAAAGGCAATAGAGGCACTTGACTCCTCTCTTAAGGCACATGCTCACCTGTTAGTTGTACTTTACCAAGCTTTGGTTTATTATAATGAAGGAATTTTTGAGGAAGATGGGTTACATTGGGAAGGGCTACTCCATATAAAGGTGTAAAAGGACGTTTGGAAACAACTGGGGGCTGCAGGACAAAATCTATGAAGCATCCATTGTTCTGGGTACAATTCAAAAAACTCCACTTCAGGTATATTATTCTATCACAGCGTACACACACAAGAATAGGAAGGGAGGCATGGTTGCATTGTGGAATGAGGAAAGCCAAGTATCTCCACATGATCTCGTCATACATGATGAGCTATACAATATGGGTGAGGATGCATGCAGTGGCCAGCTGGGCATTAAGGAAAGACATTCTGCAACTAAGCAATTCTAATTTTTGGATATTAGGGCAGAACCCTGATAAGCATCATCCCCAGAAATGAAATGGCCTGTTCACCTTCAACTGAAAATCTATGTGATTATCCTTCAGCACTGGGGGAGCCTTGCCAGTGATAGTGGAACAGACTTGCATTATTGTAGTAAAAGGACTACATATGAGTCTCAAATCTGATATGGAGTTGCCTCTATTTAGTGAATATCGGTGTATATTCCTATATACACAGAACCATTTAACTTAAATACAATATCAATGTACCCTCAGGACTGGTGTAGAAATAAATTAATTTATACTTACTGTTCAGCAACTTTAGTATGCTTGTGTGTTTTATCATAACTGCTGATTGTTAGATGTGGAACACATAATGCTATTGTTGTAATATAAGGGTTTGCAATATATTTGTTGATATTAAAAAATAAAATAATCACCCACCTACATATCTCTTCTTCTTCTTTTCCTTCTCTACCTTTATCCAACCATTTACTTAATATTTTAACAAGCATTCTCTCTCTCTCTCTTCTTTTAACTTTAACCTATTCCTCTGTAGCATCCATCCCTTAGTCCATCCAGTCCTGGTGCTGATTCCTCAGTTTCCTCTCTTACAGTTTACCTCACTTTTTTTCTAGTGTAATTGTCTATTCTAAATGTTTCTTAACATTCCTAGATTTCCTTTACACCTTCCATTCTCTCCTTTTTCATATATTCTTTTTAAAACTTTGAGCCACTTCCATAATTTCTTCCTGTTTATATATTACCCTGTTCATGTAATATTTCATTCATCTTCCCTTTTCTTCCTAAAAAAGGTGATGCTCCTTTTTTTCCCTTTGAGAAGAATAATTGTCTATACATCTTTGCATTTATTTCTTTCTATTTCTTCATGTACTTCTTTTTTCTGTTTTTTTTTTCTATTCTGTCACTATATTGTTATATCTGTTCTTAACCCTTTCTCATAGCTACTTCATATTCCAACTTTTCTTCATTCCATTATTTTCTTAACTTCTAAAATCTTTTTTATAATTTCCTTATACATCACCCACCATTATTTCCACATTCATAGTACACTCTCGTTGTCATATGTTCTTTCCATAATTTTCTGCTTTCTTCCTTCAATATATCCTTTATGCTAAACTCACTCGTTAATATTTTTATTCATTTTCTTCCTTTATTATCTCTCGATTTTCTTCTATTTTAGCCTGTTCTGCACTGTGATCAACTTCCACCCATCGCTTCCTTCATTACTCTTGAGTTTATTGCATATTCAGTTTTAAAACAAAATCTTCTTCTTTATGTCCAGTGCAACGTTTTCCATATTTTCAACCTATCACATTTTAATAACTCGTTCATCTCCTTAATATCTTGTATTATTTTCTCTTTCCTTCCTTAAGATACAACTAAATTCTCTTACTATAATTGCTAACATATTTCTCATTGGATACCTGTTTACTTCTTCAAATATTTTTTACTTTTCAGACATATATGTCTATGCACATATCCCTATTAGTCTGACACAATTTTCCCTTCTTGTCTTATCTTGGATCACCACACCCTAAGTACAACTGCTATCACATTTAACATTTTTATTTCTGCACTTCTTATGAGAATCCTTATCCCTGAACGTCTCATTTCCCACTGACCCTATAATTTTCTCTGCCCATATTACCTAAATTCTTTTTCTTTTGTCCTTACTCATAAATACCATCATATCCAAACTAAAATTCTTTCACAATTCACTCACTAACAGACTCCTGATATAATTCTATATACTATTTACATTTAATGCCAGTATTCCTATATAATCCTTATTCTTTCTTTATGTCTTTCTTACTTAATGTTTTTTTTCTCTTTCTTTTCCTAACAACCACAGTGATTTTTAATAATTTTGTTTTTGTTCTTCTCCTATGTTCAGTTCTCCTTCTTCACCTTCATCACTTTCTAATACTACATACTTAT
This sequence comes from Protopterus annectens, assembly GCF_019279795.1. Lineage (NCBI taxonomy): Eukaryota > Metazoa > Chordata > Ceratodontiformes > Protopteridae > Protopterus > Protopterus annectens. Next base: position 551,450,335 of record NC_056738.1, on the reverse strand, counting down.
TTTCAACTTTTGTCTGAGTGCTGTCTGTCTGCAAAACACCCCCCTCTTCATCTATTGCATCCTTTCTAGCATTTTCTGCATTCTCCTCTTTACTTATTTTTGCATAATACATTCTTCTTCACAAAATATCTTCAGTAACATTTTCAACTAATTGTCTCTCTTTTCTACTGTTTTGGTAATTTTTCCTTTCTTGTTCTACATAGGGTAGTCACACCAGAGATGGTTACTATTAATACATTTTCTACGCACTTGTTCACAATTTCTGGTAGTATGCTCCCTTTACCTACATTTTCCATATCTTCTTTTGTTACAATCTTACACCAAATTGCTTTTTCTCCACAAAAAAAAAAAAAAAACGAGGTTATTGACTATCTAATAGTGCCCTTTTTTTCAATTTAATATTGTTATGTTTGGTACATACTGCACTGTCCTTCACTCATATTCCATGTTAACTATACCTCACACCCTCCTGAAAAACATTTCTTTTATCATACACTTTATTAATATCATGTTTTTTTCCTATAAATGAAGAAATCTGATGATGTGCATTTTTTTTCTTTTTAATTGCAAGCTTAAATTCTGCAACAGAACAATATTTCCATTGTGGTAATTTTTTTCCTTACTTCATAATGAATTCTGACTGTGGTGGTGGTGCTGCGGTAGCGTTGTCACCTCACAGTAAGATGTTGTCCTGTCCGATTCTCAGCTAGAGCGTTTTCTGTGTGGAGACATGCGTGAATGGGCGTACCTTTGTTGAAGGTTGTGCATCAAGGCTGGCAACTTGGCACATAAAAATCTACTGCCAATCATTAGCGGACCGGAGTTCCGCTGTGGTGATCCCTAACCGGGAAAAGCCGAAAGACACAACTTCATAAAGAATTCTGCTAACAATAAATTTCAAATGCCACTTCACAAAATTCTTCATTACTTAAGTGAATTAATGTACACATCTTTTAAATCAAAGGACAGGGAGTGTCTGAGCCCAGTAACAACCCTCTGCCACTACCTAGTAGCTCAGACTGAAAACAGCAGGAGAAGATTCTTGGTACCCTGGCTAGTTTTCCCTTAGACAGTATGAATATCACCTAAATTCTCCTATGAAGAGAGGGCACTGGCCCAGGGGGATTAACCTGGTCAATAAAGAGTAAGTAAATTAATGAGTAAATAAGTAAGTAAATTAATAAATTTAATTAAATTACATTCAACTAAATATAGAGATTAATTAGACAAAACAAGAAATGTTCTCTTTTAAGTTTCATTTATTTGCAGCTATGTACGTTGACTTCTAAAAACAACTGCATGCTCTTTTACTGTTCAAAAATGGTTAAAATTTCTGAAATGGGGCTTTGCATTATAATCTTTGTAAAGGTACTTAACCATTCAGAGGCAAACATGTTAGGAAGTGGTACCAGCCACACTCATAGACAGCATACTTTAATATTAACAGCTATAGAGCAGGAAATCAGCTTTACTTCCCACTTACAACCATCAAAGACATACTGACCTTTATCACATTCAGAAGTGTTTGCCTTACAAGCAATAAGAAGCTGATCACACCTTAAGCTATATAGAGTCAACCAGAAATGTTTGCACATAACAAGTCAGTATTAATATGTGTCTCTAAGCTATATTGGTCAGGTCTGTATAATTGTTTGAGTTGCTCAAAAGTGATAATAGCAATTTGTGCCTATGCAAATACAATACAACTAGTATTCTCATGTTTTCTCCTCAAAATCTTTCAGAAATCTAAAGAGAAATTTATCATGGTATTCTTTACCATTATCAATGTAAGTGAGACTGAAGGCTGCAATCTTCCAGGGCTGACCACATTAAGAAATACTTATTACATCATGTTTATTACTACAAGTTTGTAGAAACTTGGATTACTTTAGACTTGATCCAACCAGAAATGTGAAAGCAATAACATGACAGATATCTAGAATTATGGACTACAAAGGGCAACTTGGCCAGGAGTCCATTAACACTTTGTCAGTGCCCATCTTGCCTTTGTTAATACCTACACCTTGCCTCACTTTTCAAGAAGGGACAGGCCAATTACACCAGGGGTTAATCTATGAATATCCATTCAATTATTTAGCTCCAGTTTGAAGGAAGATAGTGAACTGCAGTGCTTATTTTGAACAGGAAGCTTGTTCCAGAAGTAGGGTAAGTCAGTATGACAAATATATTCCTTCACCTTATTTTGTTTATTTGTTTAAGCAGAGTGAGGTGACTGGTCCGAGAATTTGAAGGACTGATTGAATTATGAAGATATAAGAAGACATGCACTACTGAATTCCATATGGTCCAATAAGTAAGGCACATATCACCTGCCTGGTGTCTATAGGATACTTAATACAGCTATAGATCATCCAGTCTCTCCTGGTAGCTCAGACTTTTAAAGTCGTTAGTCTTTTTTGTTAGGAATATCTGTGGTCTTTCCAGTTGCTTTACGTGTGTAGTAAAATACATCTCAAAGGCGATATTGTATTCAAAAATATGCCTAAACATGTAGAGTGTAAGGGGGTAATGAAAGAAGGTTACTTCATTATGAACTTCTTGTAAACTCCACATATGTTCTACCTCTTAGTAGAGTAGATTTGGTGGGGTGAAAGGGATAACTACCCTGGGAGCAAAGTGTTGTGGAGGAGGCACAATCAGCTGATCTGGATCTCTCTTTAATGCAGTACCAGCATTTGCCGGCAAACCTGCGCTTACCCCACTTTTTTTCTCGTGTAATTGTCTATTCTAAATGTTTCTTAACATTTCTAGAGTTCCTTTACACCTTCCATTCTCTCCTTTTTCATATATTCTTTTTAAAACTTTTGAACCACTTCCATAATTTCTTCCTGTTTATGTATTACCCTGTTCATGTAATATTTCATTCATCTTCCCTTTTCTTCCTAAAAAAAGGTGATGCTCCTTTTTTTCCTTTTGAGAAGAATAATTGTCTATACATCTTTGCATTTATTTCTTTCTATTTCTTCATGTACTTCTTTTTTCTGTTTTTTTTTTCTATTCTGTCACTATATTGTTCTATCTGTTCTTAACCCTTTCTCATAGCTACTTCATATTCCAACTTTTCTTCATTCCATTATTTTCTTAACTTCTAAAATCTTTTTTATAATTTCCTTATACATCACCCACCATTATTTCCACATTCATAGTACACTCTCGTTGTCATATGTTCTTTCCATAATTTTCTGCTTTCTTCCTTCAATATATCCTTTATGCTAAACTCACTGCTAATATTTTTATTCATTTTCTTCCTTTATTATCTCTCGATTTTCTTCTATTTTAGCCTGTTCTGCACTGTGATCAACTTCCACCCATCGCTTCCTTCATTACTCTTGAGTTTATTGCATATTCAGTTTTAAAACAAAATCTTCTTCTTTATGTCCAGTGCAACGTTTTCCATATTTTCAACCTATCACATTTTAATAACTCGTTC